>NW_024619960.1:0-3039 GCF_008729295.1 Plectropomus leopardus | reverse complement strand
TTTTTTTTTTTATTAGAAATTATTTTGATTAACTTTGAAAAGGACATTATGTACTATATACACGTTAACATTGAGTTTTTAGTAGGTATGTGTATATAAAAAGTAATAAGAAATCAAAAGCTTTGCCGGTAATTCCGACATTCTCTATTCCCTCTCAACTTCCCCCCTGCACTTTGAGTTAATTGAATATATATGTAACATATATGTGACAGATGGTGATGGTGAAGTGAGTCCTGTCTTTGGATCAACAAGTGACCCTCATGACTAGTATCATATTCCAGTTTAACCTTTTATCCAGAGTCTTCTCCGCTCAGTCTCACAACCATCGTTCTTAGTTTATATACTTTAATATCTCATAACAGGGACGCTTTCTCTTAATTTTTTGCTAATGTTTTTTTCTTTTTAGGTAGAGGAGCAGCCTTCTTATGAGATCAACCTCTACATGTACATATACTTTGTCATCTTCATCATCTTTGGCTCTTTCTTCACACTGAACCTCTTTATTGGTGTCATCATCGACAATTTCAACCAACAGAAGAAAAAGATAAGCATCACACTGTTTTTATTAGAACTTCTCTGCACCAATACAAAAGTGACAGGTGTCTTTCTTTATGTTACATCTACACTATCATTTTATGTACTTACAGTATAATGACGTTTGTTTGATGTTGTTTCTGCACTTTGGAGACAAAGACATCTTCATGACTGAAGAGCAAAAAAAGTACTACGATGCCATGAAGAAACTTGGTTCCAAGAAGCCACAGAAGCCAATTCCGCGTCCAACGGTATTTTAATTATTTACGTCTGTTAGTAACAACATGTGTTACATTGTTTGGGAGTGTAAGTAAAGTAAAAACAAGTATGTGTTAAAAAAAAGCCATAACTGGCAGCAGGTTGGGTAGCTGATTGGGACACCTTAGTGAAAGGTACGTTAGTGACGAATATTTTACTTGTGTTTATGTAATTGTGGTTTTTATCAAAGATGTTTATTCATGTATCTATTAGACTGAAAGAGCTCAGAGAGCGTGTGGTATGTAGCGAACTTGCTGCTCACACACGGGGTGAACCAGATGACAATAATGCTGTGTACGTTTTTATGTAGAGGGTAAGGGTTACATTAAGGAAACCTCCAGTGCGTCAGTGAGCCATGATTTCAGGCTCGCTCAAAAAATCCTAGACACAGAAATTGTGAAAAGCAGTTTAATGGTATAACTCTGTAATTCAGTACTACACTGTTTACAGTATTTTCATGTTTTCAACTAGTTCGTAGATTTTATTTTATGCTGATTTAAACTACATTAGAGCAGCAATAATTACTCCATTACTTGACTAGTCAATCAACAGAATATTAGCAACATTTTCTGGTTTCATGCTTCTATAAACTAAGAATTTGGTGCTTTTTTTGTCATATATGATAATAATCTGGATATCTTTGGATTTTTGGACTGTTGGTCATATAAACAAATTATGATTTTCCTGTATTCATTTATACTTTTATTTATTTATTTATTTATTTTAGTATATTACGAAATTGAGTTTTAAGACCAACATAAGTAAAATGCATGAAGTTAAGGAAAACAATTGTGCAGTAGTTTTTGACAAAAAAGGAGAGATTTTTATATCAAAATTCGAAGAAGTTTTTGGGTTTTTTTAGGGGAAAAATGAAATAAATTAAAAGAGAAAATAAATAATGAACAGATGAAACAATAATGAAAATGGTCAGTAGTTAAAGCCCTACATTTTATATTCGAAGTTAAAAGCTATAAATGAGGTAACTCAGAGAATGACACATCAACTCGGCATGCATGGAATGACGTTGCCACCGGTGACCCCTGCGGTGACCTTTACTGCACACAGCTGGTGCGAACAGGCCGAATGACCCTGTCGGATATGTGTTTCTGTTCCTTGCCCTCCCCTTTGACCCGCAGAACCTAATCCAGGGAATGGTGTTTGACTTCATCAGTCAGCAGTTCTTTGACATCTTCATCATGGTGCTCATCTGCCTCAACATGGTGACCATGATGGTGGAGACGGACAACCAGAGCCCGGAGAAGGAGGACTTCCTCTTTAAAGTAAACGTGGCTTTCATTGTCGTCTTCACCGGAGAGTGCGTGTTGAAGCTCTTTGCCCTGCGACAATATTTCTTCACCAACGGGTGGAACGTTTTTGACTTTGTCGTGGTCATCTTGTCCATAGCTGGTGGGTGAATTAAAACTTAAAAACTGCAAATTGTGTTCAAGCAGACAGTTTGTGCTCACATATTATCTCTTTTTATTTCAGGTACAATGCTCTCAGACCTGATCGAGAAGTACTTTGTGTCACCGACTCTGTTCAGAGTGATCAGACTGGCCAGAATAGGCAGGATTCTGCGTCTTATTAAAGGAGCAAAGGGCATTCGGACGCTTCTCTTCGCTCTGATGATGTCACTTCCTGCCCTGTTCAACATCGGCCTTCTGCTCTTCCTCATTATGTTCATCTTCTCCATATTTGGCATGTCAAACTTTGCCTACGTCAAAAAGGAGGCCGGAATTGATGATATATTTAATTTCGAGACGTTTGGTGGCAGCATTATTTGCCTGTTTGAGATCACAACGTCAGCAGGCTGGGATGGGCTTTTACTCCCGATGCTTAACAAGGAGTATCCAGACTGCGATCCGGACTTCGAGAACCCGGGCACGGATGTAAAGGGGAACTGCGGCAGCCCGGGCATCAGCATGATATTCTTCTGCGGCTACATCATCATCTCATTCTTGGTGGTGGTCAACATGTACATCGCCATCATCTTGGAGAACTTCAATGTGGCGCAGGAGGAGAGCAGCGATGCGCTCTGTGAGGACGACTTTGAGATGTTCAACGAGACGTGGGAGAAGTTTGACGTCGATGGAACCATGTTCATCGAGTACAGCCGGCTCTCAGATTTCTGTGATGCCTTGCAGCCGCCACTCAGGGTTGCCAAACCCAACAAGCTCCGTCTGATTGAAATGGATCTGCCCCTCGTCATTGGGGACCGGATTCACTGCCTGGATGTGTTGTTGGCCG
>NW_024619959.1:0-3966 GCF_008729295.1 Plectropomus leopardus | reverse complement strand
TGCCCCCCTCATTTTATTCATTAGCCGCGGCGGTGCGCCGGGTCAGCGTGCAGCATTTAAATCCAGAAGCGGCGTTTAATTTAGAAGAGGCAGGGCCTTTCTGGATTGTTGGTTTCCATAATTGTCAAGCAGCCGAAACCCGCCTCCCCCTGAAAACAGAGAATCATGGGAATTTAATTATGATGGGATTCTTGCTCCTGACCCTGCGGGGCTCAACCGGCGCTTGATGGGTGGGCTGTCGTCGTAGACCCAGGAGCCTCCGAATACACTCCAAAATTATCATTCTGCATTATGTTTGCCCTTCATCAGACTCATTTTTGTTCAGCGAGTTTTCATGTTTTGCCATAAATCGAGCACCTTATCCTTCAGTGTCGAATAAGAAAGCTCGAATCTGAGCAGATCTGTACTTGGTGATGATTGCCTCGTGATGTCGCAGGATTACTTGTCAAAGTTTTTATTTGAAATTTTGTTGTGTTGCTCAGAAAAGAAAGATTCAGCAGCTTGTCTTAGAGGTGAGAACAAATGCTGCGAAAGTTGCTGAGAGTGAAACAATAAAACTCTGGATTGTTTTTGAATTATGTCTTTGGGTTGTCCATACCTACGTCTGTATGTACGTACGTCCTATTCTCGTGAGCGATATATCTCAAGAACCCCTTGAGGGAATTTTTGCAAATTTAGCACAAACGTCCACTTGGACTCAGTGATGAATGAATCCGAATTTTGTGGTCAAATGTCACCGTGACTTTGCACACCTATCTCATTCTTGTGAATCTGATATCTCACCAGAACCTTTAGGGAATTTCCTTTGATTTGGCACAAACGCTCACTTGGACTCAATGATGAATTGATGAGATTTTGGTGGTCATAGGTTAAGGTCACCTAGAACTCAACTGGGTTGTGACCACGAAGAACACCTTGCAGGGTTTTTTTGTTTTGTTTTTATTCTTTTAAATTTGGCACAAACATCCACTTGGACTCAATGATGAACTGATTAGATTTTGGTGGTCAAAGGACACCTTTACTGTGACCTCACAAAACACGTTTTTGGACGAAACTCAAGAATTCACATGCAAATTATGACGATATTGCACGAAAAATGTCTAAGAGGATAAAATAAAAATGAATAAGATTTAAGATCCTGGAATCTCTAAGAGAAACTTGACTGATGCGTGGAGGCATTCAACCATGAGGCGGTATTTCTGGTGGGAAAATTACTTTTTACGTAATATAAAAGAGTCGGACTTCAAAGACGACTTTTTATTGAGTTTTTGAGTTGTTTTCTTTGTAGAAAAAAACAAACAGTTGTTGATTGTTGTGGACCAACTATCTGCCATTGTAGTTCCCGTTGCTTTCTGCTGGCACTTTAAAAGAAAAGTCTGGTTTAACCTTGAGCCGTTAAGCAGCCCTGTAAACAGTAGTTTTAATTAACATCAACTAATCAGAGTGAGCCCGTCTTCAGCCCGAAGCAGCCGAGAGATGAAAATGATCTTCAGCAAAGGAAACTTTGGTCAGCAAAGGTGTTTTCAATCTCTTTATCCTGGAAGTGGAAGGGTTTCTCAGCCGGTCGTCTGGCCCCGGGGCTCTTCCTTCCATCCTTACCTCCCGTCCTTCCTCTCCTCGGACAAGGCCATTGATTATCCAGAGCGGAGCCAGAGGGGGACTTCAGCTCCGGTGCTCTGAGACGCTCCCAATTAGCCAAATGACTGGAGTTGAGGAAGAGCAAATGGTCGTTCCCTCGCGGGCCGGCCGTGACCGCTCTCCGACTGATTAAACCTCTCATCTTTTCACCGCTTCACTCCCGGCACACGTCATGAAACTGCTGCTTCCAGAAACGCTCGCCCAAAAGTGTCATGAGTGATTACCGACCTCGGCGCTGAGATCTCGTCGCTCAGCGCCGCTCCGGACGGATACGTGGAGCAGGAGGAGAGAGGCGCTTTGTGTCTGTTGGAGGTAAAACTCTTCAGGTGCTTCTGTTGAGGGTCACACCAGCAGACACGGAGGAATCCTGGGAATTATCAGCCGCGCTGGAGGCCGTCCTTTGATTAAGTGATTACCCCCGTGCCCCCCCCCCCCCCTCCGCCCCTCTTGCCTCCCCACCGGGACTAATTGTAAACAGAAGCTGCTTGTTGTCTGATCTGCTGCGGCGATGATACCGGCTCCCAGCCGTGCCCCCGCTTCACCTCCACTTCCCAACTTTCTGCCGTTCACTAACGGTTTCCAAATGTGCCTGAATTCTGCAAAAAACACTCGCCAGCACCCCCCCAAAAAAAGAGAACCAACATTATCTTTTACTAAAATGAAATGTCCTAAAATCCTACAAACTCCCTAAAATCCTAGACATCTAAAAATCCTGGAACTGTCTTAAGGTCCTTTAAAAATCCTAAAATCAAAGAAACAACATGTCCTTAAATCCTAGAAACATCTCAAAATCACTTGAAACGTCCTAAAGTCCTAAAAACATCCTAAAATCCTACAAACATCCTAAAATCCCAGGAATGTCCTTAAATCCAAGAAATGCTCCCAAAATCTGAGAGAAATGTCCTAAAATCCTATAAAAACCCCGAAAATACAAGACACATCACAAAAACCCTCCAACTGTCCAAAAACCTTTGAAACATCTTTTAATTCTGGAAATATCCAAAATTTCAAGAAACGTCCTAAAATACTTGAGATGTCCTTAAATCTTAGACATATCTTGCATGTATGTGGCTGCTGCGACTGGCCCCCGGCCTCCTGTCATTTTGGAAAATTGGCCCCCAAAAAAAGCAGGTTGAGTTTCATTGGTTTCCATAGTAACATGTAAACGTCATGTATCCGTGGTTTGAAGAAATGTACATTTCTGCAGTTTTATCTTTGTAGCTTTTCTGAGCTTTAAGCTGTTTTGAGCAATTTTCGGACCTTTTTCATCACGTTGGCTTAAAACCGACATTTGGGTGAAGTGCACCTTTAAGGTGTGGACGTCTGGGACCCTCTGCAGCTGTCCTTAAGAAGTCGAGGAGACAGACACATGCACACAAAGTCGTCTAATTAACTCCTGATTGTCCCATTAACCTCTGAGGGGGTTCTGGGTAATAGATCCATGTGTCCCCCCTCCAGGGGCCCTGATTGTAATGACTGAGGGTCCGGAGGGGGGGGGGGTCATGGGCCTCGTAATTTGGTTGACATCCTGGCTTCAGGGTGAGGTCACCTGGTGGGTCAGCGGAGGAGAACAGGTGTCCTTCAGTCCTCCAGATATTCAGCTGCACAGCGGGACAAACCGGGACAGAGACGCTTGTGTTTTTTTGTCTTCGACGTTTTTTCGAGAGGATTCTCCAGATTTCTTAAAAACATGAACCAGATTTCGGCTGTTTTAAGCCTCTGTTGATGTTACATTTTGGTTTGGAAAGAAAGAGGATGTTGTTCCAGGTTTTGAAGGGTTAAAGGAGGTTTATTATGAGGTATTCTCGTCCTGCTTTCACATGACGGCGAGACACACGTGTGATGTGGCTGGTCGAGGTTTAAAGACATATTTTAGGTTGATGAGCTTTTTAAAATTCAAATCAAAACTGTCCTGTTGAAGTTGCCTGAGCGTGACCCAAGCGGCTGAAGTGTCGACGAACGTTCCCGCTCTAAACCTGCCTCCTTTCTCTCCGACAGAACAAGAGGAGAACTTTGAGTTCACCATCGTGTCGCTGACGGGCCAGACGTGGCACTTCGAGGCCACTTCGTACGAGGAGCGCGACGCCTGGGTGCAGGTCATCGAGAGCCAGATCCTGGCCAGCCTGCAGTCCTGCGAGAGCAGCAAGAACAAGGTGAGCAAACCGACCGCCCGAAATCTCACTTTTCCTCGTGAATTTAAAGACGTGTTGTCTGAAAATATATTCGAATTTATTAAAGAACGTGTGATGTGAAAGGGTCCAAACCTGCTGAGGTAAAACGGGACTAAAAATAAAACATCGACATATACAACACATATACAAATGAAAT
>NW_024619958.1:0-2804 GCF_008729295.1 Plectropomus leopardus | reverse complement strand
AAAGATTAAGGTCACTACAGGTCATGTAGAGGTCACTACAGGTCATGAAAAGTGTTCTTGAGATATCAGGCTCACAAGAATAAGACATAGTGACCTCTGAACAACAAAATCTGATAAGTTCATTCTTGAGTCCAAGTGGACGTTTAAGCCAAATTTGAAGAAATTCCCTGAAGACCATCTTCAGATAATGCGTTCACGAGAATGAGAGGGATGCAAGGTCAAAGTGACCTTTGACCTTTAAAGGCCAAATTTTAATCAGGTCATCGATAAGTCCAAGTGGACGTTTGTGCCAAATCTAAAGAAATTCCCTCAAGGTTTTTTTTAAATACTGTGTTCACAAGAATGGCACAGATGCAAGGTCACCATGACCTTGACCTTTGACCTATGATCATCAAATTCTAGTCAGCTCACCCTTTAGTTTACTTAAACGTTTGTGTCAAATTTGAAGAAATTCCCTGAAAGGGTTCTTGTGATATCACGCTCATTAGAACTGTCTGTCCCGACAGACACGGCTATCATCATCAGAGATCTGAAGACACGAGTTGAGGACTCAAAGTCCCAGCATGCACCTGGTCCTTCCCTCGGCCCTGCTCCCTGATGTCCAGAGCGATGCGGTGAGCCTGCTCCTTGGTGCTGATCAGGTTCACGTTGTAGGCGATGAGGAACTTGCGAGCGCCGGTTACCGTGGCGCCCCAGGGCGGGACGAACTGGGCAGGACCGAAGTCAGGGGACCAATCAGGACGCTTCAACTGAAGGACAGAAAACAGAAGACATTTTGTCCTGAAAACAGACAGGAAATGCTTCAGACTAGAGACACTGATCCTTTTTTGTTTAGGGGCCAGTCACAGGGGCCCTATACATGTTTCTAGGATCTGAGGACATTTCCATGATCTGAGGACATTTCTAGGATTTAAGGACGTTTCTAGGACTTCAGAACTTTCCTAGGATTTTAGGACATTACTATAACTTTTGGACATTTCTGGGATTTTAAGACGTTTCTAGGAATTGTAGGATGTTCCAAGGATTTTGGGACATTTCTGGGGGCCACCCAGCACCCTCTCAGGGACCCGACATAAGTCCTCATTTAAATGCTTTGTAGGACTTTTAATTTTGAAACTAACATACAGGAAATCCTGTTGACGATCGGTTTGTTCTGATTTTGTGTTTTTTTGGTTTCTATCATTTTGCTTTACTTCAGCAGCAGCTTCTGGTCTCCTACATTTCCCACAATGCCTTAAATACTTAATACATGGAAGAGGAAGAGACAGTGTGTAAACTTCAGAATAAAAGAGTCCGTTTGTGTCTCACCTTGTCAGGTAAAGCTTCGTACTCTCCGGCTCGGACAGACGGAAGACTTCTCCTCGAGTCTTTTCTCGCTGCTTCTCCATAAAGATACACTGCAAGGACAACGCAACCTTCAAATTAAAGGTCTTACTTAAACTTTTACTTTGAAAACTGTTGTGTCTAAAGCTTAAACACAAACTTCACATTAAAGTTTTAATTTGAAAACAGCCGTCTCATTATTGATTACTGATTACTGATTGACTTATTCGTCATGGTGGCGTCTCACCGGGGACCTGCAGTGTCTCGGCCAGTCTCTGTCCAAAGACGTTGGCGCAGTGGACGCAGTCGTCCATGGAGACGTTCTGGACGGGGATGAAGGGACAGACGTCCAGCGCTCCGGTGCGAGGGTGCTCACCTGGACAGGAAGCGCAGGTCAGCTGTTTCCTGTTGCAGTGATTATGTAATGATGATGTCAGCGGCGCTCACCTGAGTGTTTGCTCATGTCGATGAGGCTGAAGGCGACCCGTGCGGCGTTCAGCGCCCCGTCCACCACCGCCGCCGGCGAGCCCACGAAGGTGTAGACGGTGCGGTTGGTGGAGGCCCCGGGGTCCACGTCCAGCAGGCTGCAGCCCGCCGTCCCTGAGATCGCCGCCGCGATGGCATCGATCACCTGACACACAAAAAAGTCACCACCTGACACACGTGTTTACAGAGAAACAGACGCCGAGACTCGCTCAGGTTAGATGAATTCACCAGAAATTCTCCGATATTCGCTCAGGTTAAATTTGTAAATTTAGGGGAAAATTGAAAACCTCTGAGATGAAAGTCTCTAATCTTTGACATTAACGTCATAAATTTACAAGAAAAGGAAAGATTTTGTCTCAGATTCCAGTTGTTCATTTGCAAAAGAAGAGATAAAAGTCGTAAATTTCGTAGAAAAAAATCTAGTTTGAGTTGTAAATTTAAGAGAAAGATGTTCTCCGACATCGAATTCATTTTTGAGAAAAATTCTGTCAGATTTCAGACATTAATGATGTGAACACCTCTGACGTTCTCCGAGACTGAAGGGTTTTATTTACAAAAACCAGACAGAAAAACCTCAGATTTCAACTTAGCTTCATAAATACACACAAAAATCTGCTATTCTCCGTTTTTAAAGTTGTGACTTTACCAGATAAATCTGTGATATTTTTTAATTTGTGTCTCTGCGACTGAGCGCAGCGCTCTGCTTGTGGAGTTAACTCCGTCTGCGTCTGCGTCTGCGTCTGCGTCTGCGCTCACTCAGCCCAAAACAAACCTGCACAATCAGTCAAAAGTCCTCCACAACGTGAACGAAGCCTAAAAATAATAAAAATAACGATTTAAAACACAGAAACGTCTGACCTCTTTGTTTCGACCCTCCGAGAAGTTTGGGACGCACTCGACCAGCTGAGCCATGACGACTGAACACACACACACACACACACCGAGTCCAAAATCTGACCGCCGAGACTCTCTGTACACACACACACACACACACA
>NW_024619957.1:0-4163 GCF_008729295.1 Plectropomus leopardus | reverse complement strand
GAGCATTTAAAGACAGATTAATTTAAGTCAATTGAATACTAATAATATTTTTAGATTAATGTATTCAATGACTTTTAAGACTTTTTAAGGAACCCTGTATAAATCCCTTTAGGAGTATTAGTCAGTGGACAATAGTTTGGTCCCGTAAGGAAACATTATGTGACATTAGAGAAGTTTTAAGAATATTTTAGGAACATTATGGCCTTATTAAAGTGTCTGCTGTAATAATGAAGACAATAATACAGAATAAAGAGTCTTTTTAACGGGGGCTTGTACCGACCTTTAACGTCTCGTACGCGGTGGCGATGAGCAGGAACTTCCTCTGGGCGGACTCCAGGGTCTCCCCCTCCATCCCCGGCTCCCCGAGCCTGAACCGGTCCGGGTGGTACCGGCGGGCCAGCTGCCGGTAAGCCCGGGCGATCTCCGCCTTGGTGGCCTCCCTGGTGACGCCGAGCACATCGTAGCAGACCTCGGTGCCGCAGTAGAGGCCCTCCACCAGCGCGCTGACCGCCGGCAGGCAGGACACGGAGAGCAGGAGCACCGCCAGCCCCCACCGAGGCCTCACCGTCCGCGGACACCCCGCACAACCTCCGCCGCCTCCGCCGCCTCCGCCGCTCCGCTCCGTGGGCGCAGCCATCTCCACCGCCGCTGCTGCTCTGTCGCACCGTGTCTGGGTCATCAGCCGGCGTCACGACCGAGTGATGACGAAGCATCAAAGATCGTCTGTGCTGCACGAGCTGGAGACACGTGGGCAGAGCGTGGACTTTATATAAAGATATGTATTTATTCATAAACAGTGTACGGTGCAGACTTTAAACTGATGGATCATAATGGAAACATACTGGACCCGGCTGAATTGATTTACAAATTTGTTTCATTTATTACAAAAACAGAGAGAAGGCTAGGAGCACACATAGCCCAAAATTGGCCAAAAAATAAGAAAAATAATTGTATAACAATTACAAAAAAATACCCTGCAAATAAGCAAAAATAAAAATGAAGAGTTAAAAACAAACAAAAACGATCAAGCAAATTACCCAACAAGTGCTGAAAATAAATGATTATATTTTACATATATAAAAACAAGAATCACATTTTTACAGTGGAGCATGTATTCAGGTGTAAATCCGTAGTAATCATTAACACTTTGTTAGTAAATGCTATTTAATTAGGCTATTTTTTTTATTTAATTAGTAACTATCGTCACGCTTCTTTAGAACGCCCACTATGGAACGCTACCTTAGCAACCGTAACTACGCACGAGAGGCCTGTGGCACTCTGAGCACGAGGGAAAATGTCTGAACTGGCGGACTCCGACAGCAGATGTCCCCAAAGTTTAGAGTTTAGTTTTCGGTTTTCTGAAGCCAGAGAGTCCAGGGGATAGATGTTGGATGAAATTTGATTAACATGGAGGAGCTAACTCACAGCTAAATCACCAAAATCAGCAGAAACTCCTCTGTTTGCGCCAAGGTAAGACGCTAACTGACGTTAGCTAGCTTAGCACGTTAGCAAACAAAGACGGTTGAATATTAGCTGGAACTTGATTAGCCTACGTTTTAACTTTAAGTTTGGCATTTGTATTTATTTTTTGAGGCTGTTTGTGCTTAAAACATATTGAAAGGCGAGATAATTTAGTTTTGTTATGAGCTAAACCATACAGCGGAGTCATAACTAAATGTTAGCTTAATCCTTCAAAACCAAGATTGGCTTAAAATTAGTAAAACATATCACAAAATGACTAGTTTTAGAAAAGAAAAAAAAGAAATTTATAAAAAACAACAATGAAATGACAATGAAAATGTGACGTAAAATTATAATTATTTTGTAATGTAATATTAAATATACATGTATCATAATTATAAATTTGGTTTTTCCACATTTTTTTCTGAAACATTTTCTCTAGCTTTTTTTTTTTTTTTTTTTTTTTTTAAATAATTTTCTTAATCTACTTATTCCATGCAATTTTTTGGAACATTTCCAACCAAGTTGCTCATTGCCTCTTCCCCATGTTTTTAAATTAATTGCACCAATTTGCTAATGGTTCAAAAGGTTAAATACTTGTGAAACGTGCCTCAAAGCAGCACAAGAAAAGTAACATTGCTCTAGGTTTCACAGGGCTAAAGGTCTGGTGTGTAAGATTTTTGGGGATTTTGCAGCACCTAGTTTGGAGGAGCGCAGGTGAAACCAGCTGGGACTTTTAAAAGTCCTTAAGTGTGTATTGTTTGGTAGGATTTTACTGGGAGCTTAATTACCAACAGAGGTCTCCAAAACAACCTGGGGATTTAAAGCGTTAAAAACACTGACTAAAGCAGTTTCATGTAACAAATTTGTGTTTCTTTGATGCTGTTTGGCATATCAGACTTGCAAATTTGTGCTCACCTTTTTTCTCTGATAAGTCAACATCCAGAATTTCAGGAGGTTTTTACCAGGAGCCAAATTTGTGGTTCCACCTCTCCAAGACAAACAGACTCGGTGATTTAAACTGGTAAAAACACAGAATAAAGCAGTTTCATGTCAAATAATCTTTGTTTTTTTCACTGTAGAAACATGGCGGTGCAACATGGCAATCTTCATGGACAAGGACCTACTCCCTATGTTGGTATAAACAGCTCATTCTAAGGTAACAAAATACAATAATTCATATTTTCAAGTGATTAAAAACTAAAAAAACATACTTATTATATTGGATCTAATTTATGCCAATATATCCTCCTAAATACTACACATTTCAAGGGTATTTTGGTTGAAAACATTTAGAAAGACAAATAAGCTAAGCAAAGAAAAATAAAACTGAGGGAAACCAATCTCAAAGCATATATTTATATAGTTTTTAAGTTGTGGGTGATTTACTGTGTGACTGTTAAAAATCAATCACAACTGCTTGTTTTATTATTACTTATTTATTATTACTGAACGTCTACAGGACTATAAAAATAGGTCTTGGTGAAATGTGATGAACTTTGGATACAGTGAACCTTATGGTTGACAAATTAAAGGCTCCTTTGGAATAATAAGGCTGCACTTCTGTTAAATATTATCTTAATGTTCGAAACTGATTTTAGCAGATTTAAACCTGCTTTGGCCACTTGAGGGCAGCAAAGGTCAGGCTGTATCAACAACACTGTTAATACAAAACAGCAGCTGCAACAGAAGCAAATGGAGAAAGAAAAAATGTGTTTTGCTTTTACTGAAACAACAGCTTTTGATTTCATTAACTACTCATGAAAAACTTTATACACAACACTTTTGATTTTGCTCCTATTTTTAACATGTTTAAATTAAAGACCTAAGACTTTTTTATGCACTCAGTAGAAATATTTCTCTGAAATTTTGGTCGCAGATTTGTACAAATCTGTTTTAGTGAGCACTTCTCTTCTTCCAAGATAATCCATCTACCTGACAGGTGAGGCATATCAAGATGCTGATTCAGCAGCATGATTAACACACAGATTGCTGGGATGATAACAGTAAAAGGCCACTCTAAAATGTGCAGTTTTATCTCGAAAAAGGTCATATATTAGGATTAGGATCTCTGTGCATTGAAATTTAATAAAATGCTGTGTTTGTTCTATTCGTCAGCGTGTCGGTGGTACACTCCCTCACATCTTGCAGCTGAACAATGTGAAACATCTTGCTGAACAAGTCATGTGTTTACTGACTGTTAAACACATTTCCGAGGCAGCTATCAGAGGGATGATCACAAATCTACTAAAAAACATGATGGCAGCTTTGAACAACGTTTCAATCAGAGCTGTTAGTCAGTGATCATTTCTCAGGGTTCCACATTTGTGTTTTCATTTTGCTTTTGTATTTCAATTTTTTGGATTCATGATCCGGGAAGGTAGTCTGTCATTAACCAACTCTGACACAAAATTTGTTTTAAAGACTAAAATATACAAATATGCAAACAAAATTTATTTATTTGACCACCAGATGTTTTGTACACATTTGAAATTTGCAAACTGAACCCTTTAAACCCTGAGCAAATTGGTTGGATTTCTTTCAAAAACATGACAGAAAAGGCAATTAGCAACTTGGCAAGAAATGTCCCACCAATTGCAAGAAATTACTTACAGGTGGATAAAGGGCCTTGATAAAAAATGAAAGAAAAAAAGCCTGGGGAAATGTCCAGAAAACTATATTCACAATTATTTTAATTTTAT
>NW_024619956.1:0-1434 GCF_008729295.1 Plectropomus leopardus | reverse complement strand
TTTTTTAACATTTTAATATTTAGTTATTTTCTCTTTACTCTTTTATTATAATATTGCTCTGTAAAGCACTTTGGACTGTTTTATGAAATGTGCAATAAAGCTGCTTTGCCTATTTTTTTAGAATCATCCTGATTTTGATGAATTTAAATAAACCTTTTTGTCTGTTTGCAACCAGGAGGATCTGCAAAGGCAACACCAAAAGTCTGCAGGACTGGACTTCTTAAGCCTGTGGTAATAAGAGGTAAGACAGGGATTTCAACTTCCCCACCAAAATCTTTTAACCCACAATTCGAATTCTACTCTAATTTTCAGGGAATAATTAGCAGCTTCTAAGAAAAAAAATAATCTTAGACGAACACACAGGTGGATTCTGTATGAGAGAAACACTGGAACGAGGGTTACCTGACAGTCAGATGGGCTGTAATGAATGTTCACAAAAGTTTCAGATGCATTCAACCAAAATAGACCCAAAGTCCTGTCGGGCTTGTGGGCCACCAGCAGCGGCACAGAGCCGTACAGGCCGAGGCGGCTGTACAAGTCATAGGCAAAGACGTCCAGGTTATACAGCCGATAAGGCTCACCATCTCTGTGAAGTGAATAAAAGACATGATGAGTATCTGATTATGAAAAGTATCATAATTTTATTGCATTTGGTCACATTATATGTGTGTACCTGGTGTCTCTGAGCTGCAGGCCGGCAGCGTGCGCCGGTAAACCGTACACATGACTGAACCCGTGGAGACAGAGGTCTGACCCAACGCTGCTGGGACCTGGAGGTGAAGAACAAGAGGTATTTATATGTTTATTCATGCTTTTGCATTTTTATTCATGCATCATAGCATCATATTGATGTCTTGTGTATTACTTTTGATTTTCCTTAAAAACAAGGTGTAGACTCTTAGAGAAGTAATCTGTCTCAGTCGTTATCTATGACCTACTCTCAGTGTATTTTTGTGCAGAGACTCTGCTCTCTGCATGGATTTTTAAAACCGTTCTTCTTATTTTGCTATGTACGGGACTTGAATTTGCATTTCCGAGCACAGAGAAGGCATGCCTCACCCTATTTTCCCTTTGATTGGCTGGTATTAATTATATTCAATGGTTAGGTTTGTTTAGTTTAGGCAGGAGGACTGAGATTGGTTTGGATTAGGACAACCATGTCAGGGTAAACCAATCGGATACAGAGTGAGGGAGAGTAGGGCGGGTCATGCCTTTGCTATCCCGCAAATGCCAATTTGTGTTCCTGACGTTCCCTGACACGTCCTGTGAGTGAGGTCAGGACTTTATAAAAAGGTAGTGACCAGGTGTCTGACTGTAAGCAGCACACACGTCACAACGCTAGAGTTAATCTGGGGTCGGTGTTTACTCTCACTTTTGTTGGTGATACTGTTTCCAAAAACAAAAAAACGACATTCCTGCAAAGTGGACCTTTAA
>NW_024619955.1:0-1496 GCF_008729295.1 Plectropomus leopardus | reverse complement strand
AATGTAAAGATCCTCTGCCAGAAAATGTTGAAATTATTATTATTATTTTTTTTAATTTTGAGGGGTTTTTTTGTGTCAGTTTGTGATGTTGGTGCCCCTACACACTCGTGAGGGGGCCATGTCCCCCACCTCCCTTTCTGAAATCTACACCTGTGTTTAACATGTTTTTATGTGGTTCTCTCCCTGATTTCATTTGTCATGTTTTTCTTGTGTGTTGTTGCTCATTATATGTGTGATATATTGTGTTTACACTAATGTTTTGATTTACTGTTAAGATAGAATCAGAAAAACATACTAAACATACTTAACTCTGTCGGTCACGGATCATCGTTATTTATTTTACTGTCAAACAAATATGCAAAACATATACATACCAAAAGCATCTTTGTGGTCGTGTGAGCACTGATGCAAACTTTTCTCCGACCTGTTTCCCTTTGCAGGACAAGCAAAGGAAGCGCACCTGCACTGCTGATATTGATTATTGAGGAGCCTGATGCTACACCTACATTTAACCGTCTCACTGCTGCCCTCTTTTGTGCTACTTAATGTACATAATTGTAAATAAAAACAAAAGAATAAAAAGAAAAGTGTTTACATTTATATATTAATATATGTATATATATTTCAATTTAAATCAATAGCTAAATGCCTTACAAAATAAAACTCACAATAAAACTGTTGAACTCAGTTGTTCTTGCTCATGATTATTGATAGTAAACCACAGATACTTCATACTGTAGTAAAGAACAGGTGACTGCTCAGCTGAGGTGGTTCTGGGCGCCGCTGGAGGTACTACATCTCTCAGCATGCTGTAGTGATGGGATTACTGGTGGATTTTTCTAAGGAAAACCATATCTGAGCTACTTTTAGCTGGATAATTAGAAAGAAATCCCAAACCTTTATATTAATTGTATTAAACCACAAACAATGGCTAAAAATCAAATGAGGCAAAAAACAAACATACAGGAAAATGCCTTACTTTTATTCACAAGCACATTAACTGGATTTCTGAAAGATTATTTTCCTCAATGGATTTACCATTGGGTCCTTGTGTAAAATGATCTGTTGCTAATGTAAATGATGAAGGTGGAAAGCTCATCTTTCATGACAGTTGTTGTCACACAGGCGTGCAGGTACAAACAAGTATCATTTACATTCTGTGGTACTGAACATGTATGTTGGGGAAAGTACACTGTGTAATGGAAAAATGTATTTTCCAACAAATCACAAGTAATTCAAAGAGTGTTTCACAAAAACAGACGGACAAAAAAGGGTTGTATTTTTTTGTTTATTTTTCTACTTTGGTTTAGGATTTTTGCGTCAGGCTGTTGTTCAAAAACCTTTGACTCTAATGTGTCAACAAAATGAAACAAGAGTTTTGAACCCAACTTTATTCCATTTCACATTTCTGATGGGATGTGCATGAAAATATACACATATTTAGTTAGATAATGCATCCTTTGCATATTTAAAATTCCCAAAAACATATAAAAAAA
>NW_024619954.1:0-2662 GCF_008729295.1 Plectropomus leopardus | reverse complement strand
GATGTTTATTTCTTTTTTAGTGTTTTATTTATTTGTATTTTAATTTATTTATGTATTTATTTGCTTATATTTGGGTAATTTTTTCCCATGTTTTCTAAAGAATAACATACAAAATTAATTCTGCTTAATACATTAACACAAACATATCAAACACCCCCCAAAAAAAGAAATAAACATCTTTAAGTGCCTTCAGTGATTCGTGTCTGACTTCACACACTTACTGTCAGTTGAGCTATCAGTAAATAGTGAGTCACCTCATGAATGAAACATAGATTCAGTTCAATAAAGCGAGTGATGAGACGGGTCAGAGCGGAGCATCTGAACGCTCCGCGCTGAAGAAGACGCTCTCACGATCAGCTCGGCAGCCGCGCTCTCTCTCCACCACAAGGCCGCCTGCTCTCTGGGCCCCCCCCAGTTCTGCCCTCATCCCCCCCCTCACCCCTCACCTCCCTCACCCTCCTCACCCTGAAACGAAGGCTCTCCCTCTTCATCCTCAGCTCCTCACATGAGGCTGCTCTTTGACCCGGAGCCCGCGGATTCACCGCCGCTCTGATTATGTCAGATTAATGACTCTGTCTCCCTCGTCTGTCAGCGTCTTTATGTCTTACTCCGTCTTTTCGGTTTGTTAAAAGAGAGTACAGGAGAGGAGGAATGAAGGGGCGAGAAGAGCGAATCAGCCCATTGTGAGTGGCCGACATGACGGCCATTATCGTGGCATGACGGCCAATTAGAGCCTCTCTTTCTGCGTTTGTGTCGAAGCGGCAGACAGGATTTCAAAGTGTAAGCGAATTGCTGCCTCTTTAATGACAGTTTACAGTGAGTGTTTCTCTTTTCCACAAAGGCTTCCGCCACACAAAGCCAAAAGTGTCAATTTAGCACAGCAGCTCTCAGCCCGAGGCGGTTGGCCGCTACACGCTTTAAATGACTTTCATTGTCACTGCGGAGCCGCCGCCATGACAGCTTGAAGGAAAAGTTGGAGAGAAAAGGAGGAGAAATTGGAGTAAAGTCATTCAACGTCGCTGTAACAGGATGGTTTAGAAGTTACAGTCCGGGGAAACGGGATTTTACAACGTTTCTTGGATTTAACAGCATTGCTAGGATTTTAGGAAGCTTTAAGATTTAAGGACGTTTCTAAGATTTTAGGATGGATCTAGGATTTGAGGACTTTTTTTGGATTTTAGGGCATTTCTTGGATTTGAGGACATTTCTACGGTTAAAGGATGTTAATCGGATCTAAGGACTTTTTCCCCCAGAGTTTTAGGATATTTATATGGTTTTAGCACATTTCTAGGATTTACTGACATTTTTTTATATTTTAGGATGTTTCTAGGATTTAGTAACATTTCTCAGATTTTAGGACATTCCTTAGATTATAGGACGTTTGTAGGGTTTTAGGACATTTATATGGTTTTAGCACATTTCTAGGATTTACTAACATTTTTTTATATCTTAGGACCTCTGTCGGGGGTCGGGGGGTGTGGGGATCCTCCACTGGCTTTTTTTTAACAACAATCTCTATTTTGATGCCGTTTTATGCTCTCCGACACTTTATGTATACTAAAAGTACAAAAACATCCCCAGTGTGAATCACTTTATCTTTATTGTGAGGTAGAAAATGGTTTGGGGGGCCCTCAGCACACTATCAGGGGCCAGATTTTACCTGCAGGCCCTAAGTTGAGTATCACTGTTATAGTCTGATCGACATCAATTTCTAGACATATATTTTAAGTGTGAGTTATTTTTAGGGTTAAAATTCCACAAAATAGAGCCAATTACATCTTAAATTTACAATGAAAACGTTCTTTCTGGACTGGAGTTTCCTTCAGTTTGTGAGACCAAAATATCCCAGATATCTGTGACCCTGCAGAGATATCTTGACATTTAAATACAAGACGTAATCAAAGAGCAAAATGCGAGCAACCTCTTACGGCTAACCCACTTTTACCTCTTTGTACAGCGAGTGCTCTCTGCTCCTCTCAGCTGTGATTCACAGATGCAGACTGACCACTCTCACACTCAGGGACTGTGTGGAAATTACTGGAATCAGAGGGAAGGCTGAACAAAAACAAAACAACACAAAAAACCCCTCTTTCCAGCACTTTTCACACCTGGTATTTTATATTAATGGAAACCATAAAAGCCAAATAGTGAGACTCTAATCAGGCACAGTGGTGCTTTAACAGGACAATTCACCCCAAAGTCAAAATTCATATTTGTCCTCTTGCCTGTAGTGCTGTTTATCAGAGTAGATAGTTTTGGTGTGAGTTATTTGTGTTGGAGATATCGGCTGTAGAGATGTCTGCTTTCCCTCCAGTTTAGTAGAGATAGATGGCTCCCGGCTTGAGTTCAAAATGCCAAAAATCCAGAAATCCAGAAATCAACAAGCAGCAATCATGAAATCAACATCAGATACTCAGAATAATCAACAGACCTTGTTGTGATCAGTTTGATGTAGTACATCAGCCAACGGTATTACTGCACAGAGGGAAGCGTGCATCGACTGGGCGTGACGTCGGAGGGTCGTAGTTTCCGAGTTTGGAAGTTGTTCTTCAGATTTTGTTGTGTAAATGGACGCTACAAAGAAGATGAGTTTCATTCTAATGCTGAGAGTGTTTTAAAGAAGAGGTTGATAGTTTAGTTTATTTATATTTTTATATATTTT
>NW_024619953.1:0-1638 GCF_008729295.1 Plectropomus leopardus | reverse complement strand
GTTCGATTATTTCCTCAGGTTCAGCAGCTCAGCAGCTCAGCCTCTGTTAATCCTCTCTCTGTGTTCAGGTGTGTTCAGGTGTGTTCAGGTTTATTCAGGTGTGTTCGGTTTTGTTCAGGTGTGTTCAGGTGTGTTCAGGTGTGTTCGGTTTTGTTCAGGTGTGTTCAGGTGTGTTCAGGTGTGTTCAGGTTTATTCAGGTGTGTTCAGGTGTGTTCAGGTTTATTCAGGTGTGTTCAGGTGTGTTCAGGTGTGTTCGGTTTTGTTCAGGTGTGTTCAGGTGTGTTCAGGTGTGTTCGGTTTTGTTCAGGTGTGTTCAGTTTTGTTCAGGTGTGTTCAGTTTTGTTCAGGTGTGTTCAGGTTTATTCAGGTGTGTTCGGGTTTCTTCGTGTGTGTCCGGGTTTGTTCAGGAGTTTTCAGGTGTGTTCAGGAGTAAGCAGGTGTGTTCAGGTGCAGTTAGGTTTGTTCAGGAGTGTTCAGGTGCACTCAGGTGTGTGGGTGTCAGATTCATGAGAAAAAGAGAAACTTTGGGCCCCGTGGTGAAACCGGAGCCGTGGACGGGGTGGGGACGAGGGGACGGGGGACGGCAGGACAAAGCGGCGTCCTGGGAGCGGCTGGGAACCTGCAGACTGATTGTTTGTGTTCTCTCTCAGGTTACAAAATGCTGCTCAAAGGGATCTCTGGGAAATTCACCAGCGGGGACCTGGTGGCTATTATGGGGCCCTCAGGGGCCGGCAAGTCCACGCTGATGAACATCCTGGCCGGGTACAGGTGGGTACGACTCAGGTGCAGCAGCTAACCCCGAATCCAGAGACGAGAGGCAACATTCAGGAACCATCGTCTCCAGTTTTTGATCACAAAAAGTTGGTCTGAACTTTGTGAACGTTACAGATCTGACAGCAGAGAGACACGTGCTCGTTTTCTTGTGTTTTTGCCACAAACCTCGTGCAGTGTTGCAGCTTTTTGCAAAACGCAATTTATTGTTAGAAAAGCTGCCCTGAAATCAGCCCCTTCTTAGTACCTGAAGTACATTTTGTTGCTAATACTTTTGTACTTTTACTTAAATTAAATTGAGGATGCAGGACTTTTACTTGTGACAGAGTACTTTGAGGGGTTCGAGTCAATCACCAGACATTTTTAAAGAAAATGACCAAAAATCTTTGGGAAAAAAAAATAATTATTTAAGTAATTAATTAATTATTTAAGAAACAAAATTACCATTTTCTTTCTTTACATATTACAACAACAAAAAATAAATCAAGAAAACAAAATAGCCAAAAGTTTTTCTTTCAAAATTCTCAAATATCTTTAAAAATCACAATAATGTGTGTGCATGTGTGTGTGCATGTGTGTGTGCGTGCGTGTACGTGCGTGTGTGTGTGCGTGTGTGCGTGTGTGCGTGTGTGTGCATGTGTGTGTGTGTGCGTGTGTGTGCGTGCGTGCGTGTACGTGCGTGTGTGTGTGCGTGTGTGTGTGTGTGTGTGCGTGCGTGTGTATGTGTGTGCGTGTACGTGCGTGTGTGTGTGTGCGTGTGTGCGTGTGTGTGCGTGTGTGTGTGCGCGTGTGCGTGTGTGTGCATGTGTGTATGTGCGTGTGTGTGTGTGTGTGTGTGTGTGCGTGCGTGTGCATGTGTGTGAGTG
>NW_024619951.1:0-2253 GCF_008729295.1 Plectropomus leopardus | reverse complement strand
ATTTTTAATTAATAATAAAAACAGTTTGAGAGAGAATCGCAGGAATCATGTTTTCAGGTTGTTCTCGTGAATATCTCAATAACGTCATGAGGCAAGTTCTTCAAATTTAGCACAAATATCCACTTGGACTCAAGGATGAGCTCATTAGATCGTGGTGGTCAAAGGTCAAAGGTCATGGTCCCTGTGACCTCATCTGCCTCACTCTTGTGAATACAGTATTTCAAGAACAACTTCAATTCTTCAAATTTGGCATAAAAGACACGCAGTTTAATATTTGATAAGTGTCTGAGAATGAAGTGTCTTCTGTATATAAAGTAGAAATATTGAACCAGCGGCTCCATAAACAGGCTGCAGGCTCAGATGTCTCACCTTTCCTCTCCTTCAGGTACTCTGGGTCGATCAGGACGACGCCGTCTGAGGGAAGAAAAGTCAAAAAGTCAAACAGGCAGCGAGAGGACGGACGATTTCTACCGTCCAAACCACAATCTGACAGATGAAACAGATAGCAGAGGGACACCTCAGGAACTATTTTCTGACTGTCTGATGAGCAACAAAGTAAAAACTGATCTCACCGACAGGCTCCACCAGGTCCACATGGTCCACAAAGTCCCTCTTCCCCAGATAGACGGTGAGCTGAGGGACAAACACAGCAGCTCCATCAGCCAATCACAATCAAGTGTCCACACCAAACAGCCAATCACAATCAAGTGTCTTAAAAATCTAAAGATTTTAAAAATCTCCCTTAAGTCCAAGATATGTCCTAATATCTGTGAAATTTCCTAAAATCCCAGAAACATTCTAAAATTGCCCCCAAAAAACTTCCTTAAGTCTGAGAAATGTCCTAAAATTCAAGAGATAAAATCCTAAGAAAAGTCCTGAAATCCTGAAAAGACTTTCTAAAGTCCTCGAAAGATGCTTAAATCCTGAGAAACGTCCTAAAATCTGAGAAATGTCCCAACATTCTAGACATGTCCTATAATACAAAAAATGTCTTAAAATCCAAGAAATTTCCCAAAATATCCAAAATCCTTAATAACATACTTAAATCCTGACAAACGTCCTAAAATCCAAGAATCATAAAATCCAAGAAATGTCCTAAAATTGTAGAAATTTCCCAAAATCCTAGAAACACATGCATACATGGTCTGCTGGAGTGGCCCCTGGCCTCCTGTCATTTTGTCAAAGTGGCCCCCAGCTAAAGCAGGTTGAGTGTCCCTGCTGTTTGTCTATGTGGATGTTCAAGGACATGTTGGACGAGGACTCACCTTTCCGTTGGGACTGGCTTTCTTAAAAACTCTGAAAACAGAAAGAGAAAGAGAAAAGCAGGTCAGTAAAACAGAGCTTTTATCTCAATTTCATTTTTATTCATATTTACCGTGTTTTACCGTTTCATCATTAAAAAGTAATGTTTGCTAATGGTCCCTTATTAACTTATAATTTGTTGTTTTTCTCAGACAGCTTCAGGAAGCCTTAAGAGGCATCACTTTTTAGAGATGTTAGAATAAAAAAATGTTTTAAATTCTGAATTAAATTCCGTGTTTTTCCCATTATGTTCTGAAAATGTCTGAGAAAAATTCTTTGAAAAAATAAAAATGTTCCATTCTTTCCAAAAAGTTTAAAGTTTTAAAAAAAATAAATAAAATTTGTTTTGTAATGTCATTTTAATGCTGTTTTTTTTTTTTTTTTTAAATGTCCAATTTTGGTTGACAAATGTCCAAATATTCCACAACTGTGATCATTTTACAAAATGGCTTCAACTGTAAATTTGTCCAAACCTTTTTCACAATTTCCAAAAAATGTCCCATGTCCTCAGATTTGGAAAAAACAGAGAAAGGTTTTTATTTTCCATAAATGTTCATAATTTAAAATACATTTTGTAATTTTTTCAAATATTCTCAAATTCCAAAACATCCCTACAAACAAACGTGACCTTTCTTTCGTGTTTGACCTAAAACATTTGCACTGAAAAACACCTCACTGTTTTTTAATTTAAACTTTCCAAAACTTCTCCCTGATATTTCCCAAAATGTCCTCAAGCTGAAAAAAGTCTTTGCTTCCAAAACTGTGATTTTACAAAATGTTGCCAATTTTCACATTAAGTTACTTGTTTGGGTTTTTTTTATATCCACCGTTGGTGGATATAAAAACGTCCTGACTTTTAAGGTCTCGTTTTCAGAAGCAGTCCTCGGGGACGTGAACACTGTAGGATCAGCTTCTCTGCGGAGGAAGTGCTTCCTGTCAGCGCCCCCCCCC
>NW_024619950.1:0-3742 GCF_008729295.1 Plectropomus leopardus | reverse complement strand
ATTGAATGATTAATGATTATTGACAGGAAACAGCTGACCATGCCGTCGCTGAGGATGTATGAGGACCAGTGTAAGGCGGACCGGGAGGGCGCAGACTCTGACGCCTCTTCCAGTGAGCCACCGACGGGCAGGGACCAAGTTCACTCCCCGCTGGGAGCAGATACCAGTCCGCTGAGGTTCAGCAGGCCCAGTCGAGGTCAGAAACATTACTGTTTATTTTTAACTTTTAACAGCCAAGATGTGTTATAATAATATAAGATTGTGTGAAATTATCAAAATGTGACTGCAACCTTTGGGGGGTAAAATCATATCGTGCAAAAATAGAATTATAGAATTATTGCACTAATTTACACATAGCTGGTTGCATTCACGTTCACCCATAACAATAAAATGACCTAATTATAGAACTGTAGCACAATGAGCTGTAGGTCATGTCACCAGTGGATTTGTATGGAGTTATGTCTTCCACACCTGTCAGCCAATCCAACAGGCCACCTGAGATGACCCATTGCACCGCTTTAATTTGATGAAATTGTAATAGCCTACATTATTGAATTTAGGATAAATATATGAGGCAGGAACAGGCAGTGTTTGGCAGATAGATATACATTAACAATTTTGTGGATGCAAACAGTAAAATCAACTTGGGTTTGGGCGGAAATGTGCAAGTATATTGACATGTAAAAATCAATGTTCTAGTTGAAAATATGCATTGTAAAAGTCCTATAGGGGTTGTCGACATTTGTGTTCCTTTTATTTTGAAAGAAAATGTTGTCTTACATTTAATCTGTTTTTATTTGCTCTCATTCTGTTGTTTTAACTCCCTTAAACTTGGCAACATTTGACAGATAATACAAAGCCCATTGCTCTTAAAGCTAAAATATTGGTGCGTTATGCGCCATGGCTGTGGATGAGCTGAATGGTTCCACACTGCGTTCACACCTATCTGCTCTGTGTGTTTTGCAGATGAGAAAACGTGCACTGACAGCGAGCAGGAGCTGGAGCATCAGGACGAACGCTGCACCGGCTCCAGCAGCCCGGGACCCGAACCCGTGTCCCCCTACAGCTCCAGGTGTGAGGAGCGCATGCGGGACAGGCCGAGCACAGAGAAGAAGGAGGACTCCTTGTTCAGTATCAGGAGCCTCGAGAAGGACAAAGCGGAGAGCAGACACCGGAAGGACACCACGGACGCGTTGACAAAGGACTCGGAGGCCGGAGGCATTAGTGCCACTAAGGAGGCCTTTTCCCCTCTCATGGTCCAGACCGAGAGCCCCTCACACTTTAGCCCGGGCCACTTACAAAGCCTGGCTCTGTCCGGGCTGCACAGTCAGCAGTTCTTTAACCCTCTGAGCGCCGGATCACCACTGTTGTTTCACCCCGGGCAGTTTGCCATGGCCCCCGGAGCCTTCTCTGCTATGGGCATGGGCCATTTACTGGCCTCTGTGTCCGGAGCAAGCGGCTTGGAAAACGGCAGCCTCTCCAGCCAGGGCACAGGAGGGACCCCCAGCCCCTTCCCCTTTCATCTGTCCCAGCACATGCTCGCCTCTCAGGTAAGGATACTCAGCAGTTTCCCTGTCCACCTGTAGAACCGGGCTGACGTCCGCACGGCGGGAGAGTTTGGGGCTTGGTTGAGTTTTACCATCTTAGCACTGATAACATAAACTCTGGACATAGAAAAACTCATTTTTATTTCTGTCTTTATATGCATGATAAGTTGCAACATCTCATTTATTTACTTCGTATTTAAAGTACTTTATTATTTAAAAATGAGAATGTAAAAGCAGTCATCAGAGTAAAGTTGTAAATTGTTATCAGGTCGAGTATTAGGAATATTACAACCGGTTGTTGCTTTAACTAGCTACTTTCTCTGTTTTGAATCATCGGAACAAACGGAAGTGTTTAGCTGCTGTTTGTTTGTTGGAAAAAATGTTTCACTAATATAATTATTTGACCACTTGATGATGTAACTGCAGCTCCTCTCCACTCTCATATTGCAGGGCATCCCCATGCCTCCTTTTGGAGGTCTCTTCCCATACCCCTACACCTACATGGCGGCTGCGGCGGCAGCGGCCTCGGCGTCCGCGCTCCCGGCCACCAGCACCTCCAGCCCTCTCTCCAGGAACCCTTTCCTGGGCGCGTCGCGTCCCCGGCTCCGCTTCAACCCCTACCAACTCCCAGTGTCGCTGCCCCAGAGCTCCAGCCTGCTCACCACCACCGGCCTGCAGGGTAGCCTCAACCCGGGCTCTGAGTCCTCCAAACCGGGCAGCAGGGAGAGCAGCCCGGCCCCGGAGCAACACAGTAACCACAAGACAGTAGCGTCCAGCGGGAGGGCGGTGTCCCCCAAAACCTCCATGAAGGACTCAGTGAATGAGCTGCAGAGCATCCAGAGACTGGTGAGCGGTCTGGAGGGCCAGCGGGAGCCCTCCCCGAGCGCAGACTCTCCTAAGTGATGAAGACTGTCTGTTTGGGATGAAGACTTGGCTGTAATACCAGAGGACTGTCAGTGCATCTGTCCTGTACAGCACATTAGGGAGACTGGAACGAGGTTTGATCGATATGGGTCGGTGAAGGTCAATACCTTTTTGGAACAAAGCTGCAGATAGACATAAATGTCCATATCATTCAGTTGAACTATATTGAAATACACAAGTATTGAGGGTTCTCCTCCACAGCTGACCTGTTAGACAGGATGGAAACCTTTCATCAGACACCAGAACTCTGCCCTGAATCCCAGTGATTGAGGGTTAGCAGGCAGGCCGAAAAACTCTGGAAACATTCCTACATGGAGACATGAAAAGTAAAATATGCAAAGATAAAAAGACGGAAACACGTTTTATTGAAAGAAATGCTAAATAATGCAAAAATATTAAAAAGAAAAATCTGAGCACTTCAGCTCAAAGAGGTGTGTACCACTGATGAGTTCCACTACAGCCACAGCAGGCCAGTAGCCTATCTGTATCGGTCTAACCTGCCCGAGAGCCCGCAGCTCCACAGACTGAGGCACACAGTGGAGAGAGTGTGTGTGTGCTGAGTTTGGTTAACTTGAAGCATTTGAGCATCAAGGCCTGTTTTTTCTTATTCCGAGCCGAGGCCTGAACAGGAGCCTCACCACGCCGACAGGCAGGTCTCAAGCTGCATCCAAAAACTCTTTTCCAAGCCTAATTATTTCACAAGGCATGGAGGGTGAACGAAAAAGAAAGAAAGAAAGAAAGAAAGAACGAGAGAAAGAAAGGAAGAAAGAAAGGCGTATCATTTCAGGCCAGAAAATTTGTTTCTTAACTATTTATGTAATTAAAGATTAAAAGAAAAATCTGTAAATAAAGCTAAGATCCAAGAATATGCAATTGGTATTAATTTATTCAAGGCTGTATATTAGTGTGTATATATTTGGAATTTAACTTGTTGCTTTTTTTCTCCTCCTCCTCCTCTCCCTAATTTTACATGAACATATACTGTAAATGAAAGCTATTTAGCGCTTGTTGGTTTGAAAAACTGTGTATGAAGCATCGCTGATTTTTAGGTGACGTGTGTGCCATGTTTTAGTCTGCATCCACCGACAAAGACAGAGGGACAGAGAGAGGGAGAGAGAGCTCCACATGGATTCAAAAACACCTCAGGTTATTTCACTCCAGCCAGGAGACATTCAAAGCAATTCCTTCTATAGGCGCATCATTCATATCTATTAAAATATATTTAAAGATGAAAGTATCTTGTTTATGCTGGTTGTCCGGGTTTTTTTTTT
>NW_024619949.1:0-2833 GCF_008729295.1 Plectropomus leopardus | reverse complement strand
ATTTTACTTAAGTAAAATATTAAATGCAGACCTTATGTGATGGAGCATTCACACTAGCACTGATACTTTTACTATAGGTAAAGAAAATACTTCTTTCACCACTGACCACATTTTCTCCTTGTAAATAAAAAAACACAAAAGAAAAACTTCCAATATTATTTAATCCCAAGTGCTTCTTAAGCAGTAATTCAAATATGCTTAAAATATATATTTAATAAATTATATATGAGTGTTTGTATGTAATGCCAAACTGTGAGAACCCTTGATCTAAGATCTTTGTTTTTTAGATGCTCCAGAATGGTCAGTGTAGCTGTTAGGTTTCTAAAAGTTCCTCTCCAGAAAGCAAGACCATGTTACAAAATTAAAGATTCAAAACTTAATTGTTACCTGCATCAAAGATCCAGCACCCAGTCTTAGAAAGTTTAATTGTGAGTGAACCTGCTGTGTCTTGTCATAGTAAAACCTTCCATGGAGGACTATCGTGAAACATGTCAATCGAAAATAACACAGCTGGTTTTGGGGCGTGGTTTAGATGTTGTTAATCCAGGGTTTCTGTGTGTGTGTGTTTGTGTCTCTGTGTTCGCTTGTTTTGGAAAGCACATGAACGGGAGTCATAATTTCAGGTAGGATCAACTTTACTTTGACAGTATTTAGTAACCTATAAGGTTAATGTTTTTCTTGAATGATTTCAACAGTATAATTTAAGTCTTGGAGACTGGAATTGAAGAGCAACAGGGTTTTATTTTTTACTTGGACCTGACAGTTTAAGTCGATATCCATTAATTAGATATTCCATTTAGAAAATGATTAAAAACATACGGCCAAAGAAAGTCCCAGCAGGGTGTTTGATAAGATAAGATAAGATAATCTATTATTAGTCCCAAAGTGGGGAAATTTGTTTTGTTAAAATGGTTGTGCTCTTGCCGAGGTTGCTTTTGTCTCTCAGATGTTCGATGAAAATAATTTATATTTGTATATCACATTTATTCTAACATAATATTTCAAACCATCTTACCATCTTTTGCTTGTGTGCAGGTTTAGGTGACAAGGTAAAGAAGACAAAAGTTGCAAAGAAAATGTGGCCCTGGAGCAAGAGGAAGAATGAGAAGGTAGGGTAAAATAAAGTAGAGGACTTGTATTCTGTTCTTATATTCTGCATTCTGTTTAATGTAGAAACTACTTTTGATTTTGTTTTATTTTATTTTTTAGACAGCAAGGCCAAAAGTTCCTATTCTGGTAATCTGTGCTGCCAATGCTTTGGCACAAAACACACAATTCTTACTCTTGATAGATTTTAATAACTGGACTCAAACACTAAATACTCAAATCTAAAGACTAAATCTAAAACACTAAAGACTCAAATCCCTAAATACTAATCCAACAATATCTTGCTGAACAGAAACTTAGCTAAAAACTAGTTTTCAGCTAAGTTAGTTCAGTTTTAACTGTAACATGCCTGATGTTACATTTAATTCATTTCCTGTACAAACTAAATGGAACTGTTCTATTCAAAGTCAATGTTTGACGTTTTTTAGGAGGATGACAAGGGCAAGTCCAAAAGTAAAGACGAGTCTAAAAAAAAGCACAAGTCAAAGAGTGGAGACGGCAAAGATGGAAAAAAGAAGGAAAAGAAGGACGGAGCAGGCACCTCGTCATCTTCCTCTTCCTCATCCTCATCTTCATCCTCCAGTGATGAGGTAGGCCCTATTCTGCATTTTTAAAAATGTATTTATTTATTATAGAGATGTCTTGCTAATTTAATTTTTGACAGAGAATAATTTAACTCTTTTGAAGTAGGCCTCACTGTGCTGGATTCTTGCCACTCTGAGCACCCACACATAAACTTCTATCACTCCTCAGTGCTCAGTTTACAAAATTGTTCCCACACCTTTGTAATTCTTAAGACTTTTCATGACAAAATGCAATAAATGCAGGTCATCGGATGACATACTTGTTACATCTCTTTTCAAAGACTGGCAACTGAATTTTTGACTCGTTGGTGCACATAAAACATCTACAACAGGTCTGACCAGCAGTGCCAGTTTTGATCAGATGTGTCACACCACACCCTCCTGTGTGTGCTGTGTGCAGCTTATTTGTGTGAATTATAGGTTTCCATGCAGATGACTAGAGCAAACGCTGCGGTCATGGTCAAACTGGAGTCAATAGAATTCCAACTCCAAAAATGAATAACATTCTGGCACATGTTAGTTCCATAATGACGCATACATTAAAGATATTGAGGGAGTTGTGGCTCTTCAGATGTTCGTTAATAAAACATCGATTATGCAGTTACAGCATTGTCCTTTTTGTAATTTCAGGGGTGATGCTTCCTGTGGGGGCCGGACTGCTCTCGTTGTCTCTCATGATCTTGTCTGTTAACAAAATGTGTGGTTAAGTGTGTAGTAGTATCATCTTTTCTTCCTGTCTTTTCATTGGTGTCACAGAAAAATGCTGGTCTTGTCTAAACAGATGTGCTCATCTAGTGAGGTAAATCAACAAAATGCCTGCAGTTTTTTTTCTCTCCGGTAGTCCTTGTGTCAGGTAAAGTGTGTTTTCTTCACCACAAGATGGCAATGTTAGCAGTATTTAAGGTCAATCACAAGTAGTAGATCAAATTAGTTTTATTTTCAAGATTTATATTTTAAGAGTACAAAAATACAGATTTGTTTTTTGTCATAGTAACTGATGGTGTTTGTTGAAATGACAAAATAGAAAGGATTGTTTTCAGAAAAAAGCTGAGTAAATGAATTCAATAATAATTTATTTACTTCACATGAATTTCTGCAGAATTGTTGATAAGCTCTTTTGGTCTGAAATAATAATAATCATA
>NW_024619948.1:0-1569 GCF_008729295.1 Plectropomus leopardus | reverse complement strand
ACAATGGGTTATGTCTATCACAAAACCCTGAGCTTAGTGTGATCATGACTTCTTTGTGTTGTTCAGGAGCTGTCGGACGGTGACTTGGAAGTGGACTGTCTGACAGAGGAGGAGGTGAACCCGCTGGATGGCAGCAGCACCTCAGGGAGCTCCACGGCCACCAGCAACACCGAGGAGAACGACATAGATGAGGAGACCATGTGAGTAGAATTTGCCTGCATCTCTTAATGCAACATATTATTAAAGTTCCAGAAGCCCAAATCATCTCTGTTTTGGCCTTTATGTTCTGGGCTGTGGTAAAGGGACAGTGACTCAAAGTGGGAATTTTGTACATGCCTGCCCGTACACAAAATCAGAGTTTACCATTCGCAGAATTACTGAAAACATTGCTATTTCTGTTGGTTTATAATTGTACAGGTCAGGAGAGAATGATGTAGACTTCATTGGGAACCTGGAGACTGAAGAGGGAGAGCTTCCTGATGACTTGGCCGGAGCCACAGGTATAATTCATAGACCTACAAACTACTCATAATGACCTGACAAAGCCCCATGACACAGAAGTAGAGCACACTGACTCCACAAATCTAAGATTTAAGATGTATTTATTTATTTATTTATCACAAACATTGAAATGACATTTGTGCTCTGCAGGAAAAAAAGAATACCTGAATCCCTAGACTGAAAATCGAATACCTACCAAAGTACCGAATATTTGAATAGCCAAATATTGGGGTCCAGCCCAAACATTTTCCATCAACTTTGACTACATTTGAGAACGAAGCAAAACTGATGCAAACATAGATTCTATTACTGCAGATTATTTTCTGCCGTAAAACATTTGGTGTATAAAATCAGAAATTTCCCAAAACCCAGAGATATCCAGACAGAGAAAAGCAGCAAATCCCAAACGTTTGTGGAGCTGAAACCATCAAATATTTAATGTCCTTCCACAAATAAAGGCCTCACTCTCTCTTCAGTTGAGGCAAATAAAAGCTGCAGCCACTACTTGAGAATTTACGGAGTCAAATCTATTTCTGTTGTTTGGCAGCTGTACAAGCAGAACATAGCGATACGATAGTGGGCCTCAGAGCAGCTCCTTCAGTGTGTTTGACTGTGTTGGTGTTGAAAGGCATGAAGAGCATGAGTCATTGTTGGTGCACTGTAGCACCTTCCAGCATGCTGATATAGAAGCACTTGGTGTCTGTATGTGCACATGTGTGGGGGTTGTGTGTGTGTGTGTGTGTTAACTCGGCAAGGTGTCAGAGTTGAGCTCAGCAAAACGTTGCTGCACATTGTTTAAGTCCCATTGTGTCGTGATTTTTTTTATAATAAAGTTTTGCTTTGATATTTTTTAAAATAATGGAGTTTAGTCCCGAAAAGGCAGAATACATTTTTCTTGAAAGATCTACACAAAAATTAAGAAGAATATGGGCTGACATAACATAAACAAATTTTAGAAAGGATAATGGAGCAATAATTATATGATGGTTTGTTTTTATTAGATTTAAATTTGATCTTGACAATAAATGAACTATGAAACTGCAGGCTAAAAATATATTTCTATTAATA
>NW_024619947.1:0-6338 GCF_008729295.1 Plectropomus leopardus | reverse complement strand
AGTAACTTTAAATAGAATAAAATATAAGATAAAAGTATGGAAGCAATATGAAAATATAAAATGAAAAATAGAATATAAAGAATATAAAATGTACATACAAAAGGTACAAGTTGCAGCGTAGATATCCTCAGTCTAAACTAACCCACAGTGTGCAGTATAAACAGAGAAAGTCCTGTGTGTATTGTACCGCATAAACGCATAAAAACGGATTTAGCCATAAATTATCTTCTTCATAAACTGCTAAAAGTTTGACCCGAACAGCTGAACTATAGCATACAGTGTATGGCACAGTCCCGCTTATGCGTATGAATTCTTAACTTCTAAGGTTGAGAAAAAGTAGTGCCATAGGACAACAGCTAAACATTCAATGATGAATGAATTAATCAAGAAAATTATTGTTAGTTGCAGTCCTAGAATTAATTTATTACAGTTAGGCAAATGGAAAAAGTATTATGTTTTCAGCTAATCATTTTAAATAAATAAAAAATTACAAATATACAGAAAACATATAGTTTGGAATGATTGACGATTTAATATAGTCACATGTCTGTGCTCTTAGATGAGTGCCAGCCAGATGTTTCCCATCATGCTAAGAGGTATTGCAGTACCTGGATCTTAAACCTGCAGCCACATGAGACCGTCATTGCCAATGTCAGAGTGACATCATAGCAAGTCAGAGAGAAATCTAACCAGCATGCACTGCACAAAAATTGACAGCCATCGATTCTGAGCAAGTTTACATCCCATTCAAGAGGTTAAGTGTCATTTTCATAGTACTATTAAAATCTTATAAATGAAGCAGTTTAGAGGCCTGTTTCTGACTCTCAAAACCATTTTGTGGCTTCAGACGAGCCATTTGAAGATTTGCGCTCACAATAATAAAGCCACTGTAAAGGCTATGTCTAAGTTTGGTTAACCAGAAAGAATGGGATGCTTAAAGATATTTGAACATCATAAGAAAAACCTGCATTACTGTAGCTGAGGCGATGTGTCTTCACTGTCTCCCTCTCATTCTTTGCAGTGCAATCCTGTCATAAGAACAGCTGGAGACTTGCCCTCCAACAATGAGGGGGTCCAGCTCTCGTAGCTCAAGAAAAAGCAATTTAGCTACAGAGCCCCTCCGAGAACTCGCACATCAAAGCAGCAGCGGTGGCAGGGCAGAGGGGGGAGGGGGGCTAAGCCAGAGCCTGCCCGGCTTCGCCTGCGAGCAGGTGGAGGAGAGAGGGAAAAAAAATATCAGCGTTGTCCAAGAATACAGCGAGATCTCAAAGGACAGCAGCTGCTAGTTATCACAGGATGTTTCTGGCAGTTTGACATCTCATCCATGCTTTTGGGGCAGGGAAGATGGAGCCAGGGGAGGGGACGGACAGTGGTCATGGAGGCCCTGTGACATGCATTTTAAAGCTTTTTATGTGCTGGTTGTCCGTGTCTGACCCTCATTTTGCACTCTTTCTTGTTTTTTTTTTCTTTCTTTTCCTTTTAAAAAAACTGACTGAGCAATCACAGCGCACTCCATTTAATCAAACTGCTGGTGACTTTTCAGCGTTTGAATACCAAATTATTGAACTTTACACAAGTACTACAGCTAATGTTCCCATAAAATTTGCTGCAGTAACCAGCATCCATTATTTTACAATGTCATTACCATAAATTACTTTACCAGTATATCACCTTTAACATTTTTACAGTATTCTACCTTAGAATGTGCATTTATGGTGGAATCCTGGCTTCAAAATCTGTCAAGATTTACATTGTTTTTATTGTGTTTTGGAAAACTGTACATAACATTATATAATTTTTAAAAAAATGTATTGGTATTCAAATTGGTGTACATTATGCAGCACAGCATATTTTCAGCATGTTTTTGTTTTTAACATTAAAGTGGGAAACAGATAAAATCAAAAATAAATTGAAGAAACTGAACAGGCAACAGTTATACTAAAACAGTCAAACAAAAAAAAAAGAAAACAAATAAAAAAGAAAAGGAAAAACAGTCCACCTCGTGATAAAGTCGGTAATAATATTTGAAAGGGGAAAAAAGTCAAAAGATTATTCTTTTGTACCTATATAAACTTACATTTTCTCATTCATTGCATTCCATTTACTTGTAAGTAAAGTAATTAAGTAATTAAAAACTAAAGATATTAATAAAAACATTATATTTTTACACCAGTTAGTTACAGCATACTTAATTAAGAGCTGCACCTGGGAGAACATGTTATTTCAGAGCCCATTTAACGGCAAAGAGGTTGTCAGCAGTTTGTTATCAGCTCATTATCAAGATTGTTATCAAGATTTATAGTGTTTTACTGCATTTTGGAAAAACTGTTAATGTTAACAGTTAGAATTTGGTCATATTTTTACAGCAATTTGTTACATTGTACTTGATGAAGGGCTGCACCCAGAAGATAATGTCTTTTTTAGCGAGCACATTTAAGGTCAACGAGGCTGTCTGCAGTTTGTTATCAGCATCAAGATTTGCAGTGCTTGATTGTATTTTGGAAAAAAGCGTACATTACTGTTGGAATATGGCCATATTTTTACAGCAATTTGTCACTGTCTACTTAATGAAGAGCTGCACTCAGAGGAAAATGTAATTTTTAAGAGCAAATTTTACGGCGAAAAGGTTGTCTGAAGTTTTTTTTATCAACAGGCCAAGAAAAGAAATCTAAAATAACAGCTGCAATTATTTCCTGGAACGTTTTATCCTGAATGAAGACAAGTCCACGCTTCACTTGTTAATGAAAGACCTTTACTGATATTTTTCTCTTACTTGAAAACAGAAAAACAGATGGCGAGTTTTTGTTTTTTTTGTAGAAATGAATCAACATGCTATTTATGCCTGATGGATTTTAGAGAATTTGGGATGAAAGGGAGCTAGTGGAGGCTGAGGTTCAAGAGTAAAAGAAGTGTAGTTGAAAAAGTAAGGTAGAGAAAGAGGACAAAAAGAAAGTAAGATGATAGAGGAGGGTTGATGTGGGAGTTGAAAGAGGAAGCCAGTTCTTACTCTAGGGAAGGTCAGCAGGACTTGGATCTGCTTTTGGGCCTGTCAGCTGTGTGTGTGTGTGTGTGTGCGTGTGTGCGTGTGTGTGTGTGTGTGTGTGTGTGTGTGTGTGTTTGCGAGAGATGAGGGTGTGTGTGTGCTGATATGTGTCCTGCATGTCAGTGTGCAAGTATTACAGCCATCTCTCTGGTTTAAGCATTCCCTCGGTTGCCATTATGGCCTAATAACCGTGTCAGTATGATTAATGGCAGGAGGCAGGGCTCTGATTGCACTCTCGCTCAACTACAGTACTGGGGCAACTACACTACCCACGATGCCGCTGTCTGCGTTCGTCGGCTGCAGCCATCTCGAGCAGCGGCGGCGGCCAACGCAACGGATGTGAGGTTATAAGTGCACTGGCATGTGTTCGCTCTCCTCCTGGCAGCATCAAAGAGCAGATTCGATGATGATGATTGGAAGATTAGATGTTAGAGAGGAGACTTTGTGATCCCCAAGGCCAGTTTATCCAGTCCAAGGTAATAAACACAGGCAGCTCACTGGCCGTCCTTTTGTCTCCTTGTGTTTGTCTTCATCAAATCACATTTGTTTATATGGAATCACAGTGAAAGAACACTCTGCGAGCAGAAGTTCTGAATGGAATATCTGAATTGGCAATTAGAAAGTGGAGACCAGTCAGGGCAGCACATTTCAAACTTTGTTTCGGGTAAACATTTTCTTCTAACGGCAACGATTCTTGCATGAAAGATTAAACTTTTGTTGTGGTTTGGCCTTTTGTTCACATGATAACAGTGTTTTGAGGGAACATTTGAAACGGGGTGCGAGTGTGTAACCTTTTGAAAACGCTACCACTTCTGTTGCTGTGTAAACTGGCAGTACGCGGATCAGGTGATGCCACGGCTGCACTTTGCGCATGTGTGTGGTGCTCCTCTATGGTATGACACCGCCAACTACTGGCCTGGCATGCATAATACAGCATTTTTCATTTTTTGAGGATCCATGTACACCAGGATTGTTCTCATAATGTTATCATATGAACGTAGATTATTAAAACGCAAAGACAAGACTTTTCCGTCTTTAAAAGCCATTTTCTCATTCTGAGTTTTTTCTTTCTCGTATGCTGAGCCAGAATGTAGCACTTACTCAAACTGAATGTGCCAGAAGGTTTTTACAGAGGCATTTGTTCACATATCCTAATTTATAGAGCTTTTTTTTCTTCTTAAAAACGTGGCAAAATTAGATCTTTATGCCTGTTTATATGACAGTATTCACTGCTTTATGGAGTGATTGAAAGAGATATCCAAATTTAGCCAAAACCTTAGACTCTACTATGGCAGTTAATAAAAAAGTTAATAAAAAAAGAACCCGAACCACTATTCAAAGTTCCGATTTTTGATTGGTGTGTATGCAAATCAGAACACATTTAATCAGATATTGCGATGGAAAATAATTGTCTTAATTTAAGTAATCAACTAGGGAGGTTTCATGATGATATCTATTAGTTAAAAGTTGTATCCTATTCACTCCTTACACTCCTGTAGTATCTCCCCCCTTAACGCATTTGTCTCTGTGTTGTTGTTTTTTTAATCAGCTGTTATGGACATGCAACAAGTGCGGGCCGGGTTTGAAAAATCAGCTTCTGCTATATTTTACCCCCTGTCTTTTCTTCTATTTTTTTTTCAATTTGCAGACCCCAACTATTCAGATAGTGTTTCCCTTTGTGCTGCCCTCTCTGTCTGGGTTTAGGCTAAACAATAATTTAACACAAAAGTAAATTGCAGGTCTGGTTTGTTGAATGAAAGCCCTTACAAGTCACAACAGTTTCCTGCACTGATACTGGATGCTGGCATTTGGCAAAAACAGAGAGATCAATCGTCCAATGGGACGATTTGCAGTTTTCATGTGTGGTTAAAAGATGTTCATAAAAGCAAACTGATTGCAACTTTAACCAATGCTATCAGAATAAAACTTTTTTTTTTTATACAGTTGAGAGCGGAACAAACAACGAAAGAATCTTTCTTTTAAATCATAGCATTAGTTTGTAGTGGGCATTACAAGGAAGTTGCTGTACCGAGAGTCAGTACTTGGTTGAGATTTTTTGAAAGATTTTGTACACTTCTGCAAACATTACGCTTGAATATTATGTAGCAGCTTTGATGAAACTTGACATTTCAACTACACTGATTAACATTTGGTTACGTTTAGACAAAAAAAACCCACATTGTTATGTTTTGGAAAACAACTTTTAAAAAACTGTTTTGCTGGCACAATCATGGCAAAAAATGCAGCAAAGTCTTAGTATTTAATAACAATATTAATAATAATAATATTAATTTGAAAAAGAACACTTTTCATGGCACTATCCCCGGTTGAAGAACAGCAATTGGCCACTAAAAATACTCAAGTTTGGAGGATAAAAAGCTGCTAAAAACGCAGCAAGGACTCGCCAAAAAACAACCAGTCTTATAGTCTGTTGCTTTCGAATAGCGGTCTGCAGCTCGGCAGGCGTCTCGCCGAGGTGTCACAACATCTACCATCACCCTTCACCCCCGATGACAAAGTCAGCTCATATTCTACATTACTCAGAAAATTTTATCACTATGATTGCACGTGTACTATCTGATGTTTGCAGAAACGTACAATGCCAACATTTTCTACGCAATATCAGCCTGATATTGGCCTATTAAAAAGAAGGAAAAAACAACCACAAGAGTTGACAAAAATAAACACGCACATGACATCTTCATTTCATGGTGTGTCATGCGTCACAGTAAAACACATTTGGCTGATGCTTCTCTCCTAAGGGACTCACGATAAGTGCATTCAGGCTCCCCAGATGTAGTTAAATCCTGTAACTGCATCCCTCCTAAACAAATAACCAGGAGTGTGTTCAGTGCAACATTAGGAGTGCGTAGAAGTTGTTGTTTTTTTCTGTTATAAACAACCAGTTGCAGCATCTCTGCGCCTCAGCAGGCCCTATCAGAATGACTAGCATGTCAGAATTTTAGTCTGACATTGCCTAAGGCACCTTCTGTTATGCCGTGTTTGTTGATGCTCCTGATCCTGAAAGCCTCTCTCCTGCTCTACAACCTTTGCACGTCAGACTGGCTGTAAAAGATATGATAGTTCTGACGTCTCCCTGGGCCAAGTCATGACAGGAACACTTAATTTGACAAAGTGACCATCTCAAAAAGCATCAATGCCGTGGAGACCGTTCCCTATTTAACCCTTTGAAACCTGAGCAAATTTGCTTTGTTTCTATCAAAGACATGGGGAGAAGGAAATGAGCATCTAACAAGTGGCCCAAAAAATTGGAATATATTTATTCATTATATAT
>NW_024619946.1:0-1145 GCF_008729295.1 Plectropomus leopardus | reverse complement strand
CTCCGTATGTGTAGAATATATTACTTTTCATTACACATATGCATTCACTATTCTTCTAGACTCTGTTTATTCATTTGCAATTATTATTTAACACAGATTTGTATGTCATTTTAATTTTTTCCAATATGTTATTTTTAACTTGCACTATTTTATGTCCTAGATTCTCTTTTTTTTACTCGTCTTTTAATACATTTTTATTTGGCATTGTTGAGACTGTGATCTAGTGCCAGTGCCTGCTTCCCCTTGTTGTGCATATTGCAATTTATAACTTGATATCACATTTGAATGTCTTTGTGACTGCAGACATTCATTTCTTACCCAGTATTTCTTATTTATGAAAGAAAGACATTTTTTGTGTCCCGAATGAGCTATGATTCAAATTCTTCTACAATTACGTTCAGAGTTTAAATGTAAAAAATAAACAAAAAGTAAAAGAGTTCAAAAATAAGTAGAAAAGTACCTTTTTATGAAGAAAGGATACATTAAGTTTCTGTCATGTGCACCTGATGCTTCCCACTCGTCTCATGTGAAAACGAGAGCAGCGGATCAATTCCACATCAGCACTCAGACGCTGTTTGTTGTGCATCAACAAATGAACTCTCAGCTCCATGTTGGCACTGTTTTTTTTTCTTTGAACAGCCGCCGTATGTGTTTGTGTGTGATTTTGGAGGGTCCGCAGACCTTTAGGAATGCATCACTCTCCTTCCTCCATCCCTCCATCCTCCCCCTCCTCTTATAAAGCAGCTCAGCGGCACATCAGGGGGGCCCCTCCACTAATTAGGGTCACTAATTGGGGGTTGGCCGGGGCAGAGACCCCTCCACACCTGCACGGTCATGTGACATTCAAAGAGGTGCGTAGGGTCAAGGGTCGCGTATTGGGGGGGAGAGGGGAGGGAGGGTTTGGATTAGTTTTTTTTTTTACTGAGCAGATGAAGAGAGAGGTTAAAGCAGGAAAAAGGCAGGAAAAATGTCAGTGAGCAAGAATTTTACAGTTTAGATTTGATACATTTTTGCAATTCAGATCCTTTACTTAAGTAAAAGTACTAATAACGCCCTGTGGAAATACTCTGTTGCAAGTAAAATCCTGCACTGAAAGTGGTACTTAGGTAAACGTAAGCAAGCATAATCAGGAAAATGTATTTAAA
>NW_024619945.1:0-2677 GCF_008729295.1 Plectropomus leopardus | reverse complement strand
GATCTGAAAACAAATTAACAGCAAAGGTTTGCTTTCACCGGGGGACACACTATTATATTATATTATATTTCTTGTTCACCGCGGGGTGCTGTTTTGTTTAATGCTTGTTCATGTAACGACTTTAAAGATCTTCTTAAATAATTCAGCAGAGTATCCCCAGACTTCCTAAATTATGTGTGTCCCCCGGTGAAAACAAACCTTTGCTGTTAATTTGTTTTCAGATCTGATTTCTTTAAACGGACGGATGCCTCTTTGTTTTGTGATGCCCCAAAACACACTTTAGTGAGACACACCAGTGAAGCAGAAAAGCGTGTGTGTGTGATCAGTGATATAAACACCTCCTCCTCCGGTATCCTGACAGGTTTGTGAGGTGCTGCTGATGTTGGGCACGTCGCCTGAAATAACCTGCTTTTTCTTTGATCATGAGGAGGAAACTTTGTCCAGAAAGAACCAAACCCAGTCAATTATCTCAAGCAGGAAGATTCATGTTCAGTAATTTAGCCTTTTGATCTTTAAAACCTGTTTCACACAAAAAAATGTAGCCTTCATTTGGTTTCTGCTCTTCAGGTATATCTGTGGTTCCCTCTCTGAGAGCAGAGAGCGCAGAGGAAGGAAATGTGATTCCTCAATCGTGCACCTGTTTCAGTTGCGGAGAAGGAAACCTTTGTCTCCTGTTTGTAATTCTTCCAACGCCCACACAAACACAAGTGCCTCCACCGCTGTATCCCGTATCCCTGCACAGACAAAACGAGTCAGGTAGGATGCTTTGCTCCGGCAGGCGCTAAATCCTCCGGCTGCACCTGAGGGACGATCGCGTTCAACGGTCGTTTAGACCAGAAAACGCATCAATAACACGGTTTTCTCTGCAGATGTCCGCTGGAGACAAAGAGGAGATCATTTCTAAAACAAGTGAATAATAAAACAGAGAAACAGACAGAGATCAGTCTGGATCAGAGGTTTCTAACCGTTTATACCGGTGACACTAAACTGGATGTGGACGTGTTGCCTCAATAATGTTTTCATACTTTCATACTTGAGTGGCTGAAGTCAGATGTTTTAACCATTTTACTTTTGAGTGAAGACCAAATCATCACACTAATAACAGTCACTTCCAGGTAGACAACAAAAAATAACTATAAGACTTTAAAACACTGATTTCTGCCCACAAACCATTTTTAAATTCACATTTAAAACAAAACGAGTGTGCATAAAATGGCATCAAAATACAGCTTGTTTATCAAAAAAGTGCCAGTGGAGGATCTCCTGCAACAATGACAGAGGTCCTAGCTAAGCCCTTAATGTCCTAAAATCCTAAACCATCCTAAAATCCCAGATATGTCCTAAAATCCGAGAAACGTCTTAAAATCCCAGAAATGTCTTAAAATATGAGAAACATTTTAAAAATCCAAGAAATGTCCTAAAATCTGAGAAACATCCTAAAATCCCAGAAATGTCCTAAAATTTCGAGAAATGTTTTAAAATCTGTAAAACATTTTAAAAATCCGAGAAATGTACTAAAATCTGAGAAACGTCTTAAAATCCGAGAGATGTCCTAAAATCCTCGAAACATCCTAAAATCCCAGAAATGTCCTAAAATTTGTGAAACATCTTAAAATCTGAGAAATGTCAAAAAATCCAAGAAAAATCCTTAAGTCGTAGAATAGTCCTACAATACAAGAAATGTCCTAAAATCCAATAAACATCCTAAAATCCTATAAACGTGTGGGGCTGCTGCGTCTGGCCCCTGGCCTCCTGTCATTTTCGTGAAAGTGGCCCCCAGACGAAGTAAGTTAGGTGTCCCTGCTGGAAGCTGTAGGTGAATGATTTTAACATATTGATCAGGGAGACATAAAGCAAATATTTGACCGCCGACAACGTAAAACTCTTCAAAAGTCCTCGTTATTATGGCGTCATAATCAGCTTGGGGTCACAGCACTCTGGGATCATAAATACGAACCATGTGGGGAACAAACGAACCCCAGGCACGGGTTAAATAACAAAATCTGAATTTGGCAAACTGCCCGTTTAACAAGAACATCATCATATTTTTATGTTACAAAACATGTTCGGCCCCACCTTTGTTTATTTAACCGTCCTCGGCTGAATGTCAGCCGTCCGTGGCGTGGGGGGGGCGGCTCCAGCGCTCAGCAGCTTTTCCCTGTGGCAGCGAACACCTTGTAACAACATGTACCTGCTGTAAAAAAAACACATACAGAGATATTTGCTCAGACAGACCCTGTTATCATGTTTAGGCCTAAAGGGAACGCTCCTGCTGGGACAGAAGTTACTCAACATCTTCTTGTTAACCCTTTGAAACCTGAGCAAACTGACAATATGTCTTTCTAGAACATGGGGAGAAAAGGCAAAGAGCAACTTCTTAAGAAATGTTCCACAAATTACAAGAAATTGGAAGGTGGCAAGAATATTACCTAAAATTAGTTTTAAAAAAATATTATATTATTAGAAAATTATCGAGAAGGGGGGGGGGGGTGTCCAGAAATATAGATTTGTTATTATAATAATTACGTATTTAAAATTATGTTAAAGGCTATTTTGAGTATTTTTATTATTTTCACAGCTTTTAAGGTCATATGTTTAATATATTTCATTTTTGCTATTTTGCTTTTTTTCCAGATCATTTTCTTGTAATTTTTTATTTAATTGTTGGGCCAAAAAA
>NW_024619944.1:0-2097 GCF_008729295.1 Plectropomus leopardus | reverse complement strand
ATATAATATCAAGAATATACTAGAAAAACATGTAAATTTACCAAAGTACAAAATACAAAATGTTAAAAAATATAAAATATTATGATGTTGTCTCAAATCTGTTTAGCTGCGTCCTCAGCAGTACTTTTCTTCTTCTTCTGTGACGGTATTCCAGCCTGCGTCTCCAAACTCGGCGCGTGCCGCCTGACATCCACTGTATGTTACACACTGAGTGACTGTAGTATATGTACTATAAGCACCTCGTAAACTCCACGTCAAAAAATGTGAACTGTCCCTTTAAATGGGGAGCGTTTTAGTGAGGAAGTACTGCAACACAACCAACAGGAAACTGAAAAAACTTCTGCTTTTTCTCCTTTTTAGTGATCGCAGCTTCTATGAGTAGAGGAGCTGGAGGATGAAGCATCGCGCCGTCAACACGCCGTCAGTGGGACAAAACGAGGAAGAGGAAAAGCAGAAGATGTCTTCCTCCGTCCGTCCATCTGTCCATCTAAATACTCACCCGTTCAAAGAGAGGAACACGCTCTCGGTCTCAGCATGTTTCTGTAGGCAGTACCGCCGTATCACCGTCCTCCTCCTCTTCATCGCCACCATCATCTCTACTTATGGACATATCACAGCAAAACTACTGGAAGTCGTACTGTTAAACAATCTGTTATCTGTAAAGAAAACTGCAATAGATGATTGTAAAAAGTGCTGTTTTGTGCATCGTGCGTAAAAAAACCAACAAAAAAAGTATGTTTTCAGCTCTAGTGTTTGTTGTATTTGTTGCATTTCCTTCGTCCTGCTAAAGATAGTTAGTGTTAGTACGAAACGTGTCCTCACAAGCAGAATAAACACAACTGACACAAGCCATTAGAATATTTAAGATGTGAATCTATGAGAGGCTTTTAGTGAATATGTAGAGCAGTGACACTCAACTTACGGCCCGCGGGACAAATATGTCCCTGATGGCATGCCGAGTGGCCCCGCAAACATTTTTTCATCTCCGATAAAAAGGCCTTAATGTCCTAAATTATGAGAAATGTCTTAAAATCCTAGGAATGTCCTAGAACCCTAGGAATGTACTAAATCTGAGAAACGTCTTAAAATACGAGAAACATCCTTAAATCCTAGAAATGTCCGAAAATACAAGAAATGTCCTAAAATCAGAAAGCATCCTGAAATCCTAGAAATGTTCTCAAATCCAAGAAACCTCCTAAAGTCCTAGAAATGTCCTAAATTCGAGAAATATCCTAAAATCTGAAAAATGTCCTAAAATCCTAGAAAGGTCCTAAAATCACAGATATGTCCTAAAGTCCTAAAAATGTCCTGAAATTCGAGAAATATCCTAAAATCTGGGAAACGTCCTAAAATCGTATACAGTATATGTCGGAAAATCCCAGAAATATTCTCAAGTCCTGGAAACATCCTAAAATCTTAGAAATGTTCTAAAACACTAGAAATTTCCTAAAATTGGAGAAATATTATAAAATCCGGAAAACGTCCTAAAATCTTACAAAAGTAAAATCCTAGAAATGTCCTCAAGTCCGGAAAATGTCCTGAAGTCCCGGCTGGCCCCTGGCTTCCTGTCGTTTTGTAAACGTGGCCCCTGAGGGAAGTGAGTCGAGCGTCTCTGCTGTAGTGGCTGTAAAAACGAAGCTGTTTCATGTGTGAATGTTAACCCTTTAAACACACAGTATGTTCATGTTCTGTACATAGTATATATAGACAGAAGCAGTATATCATGAGGATGATCCTTTAAACGACGGGTCTGTTTGGTTCTGTATCAGTATGGTTCTTCTTTCCCGGGTTGCTGTAACCGTGGACGTAAATGTTGGATTGTTGGCCGTCTGTCTGTGTTTGCGTGCAGTTCAGTTCAGTCGAGCTCGTGTCGCTAAAAAATCAGTGTTAACGATTAAAAAATATTCTGCACTTTTAACATCGAGTCTAAAGAACCTTCAGTATCTCAGCGGTGGGTGTGCATGTGTGGGCAACTAAACGCTGCATGTGTCCAGTGTGTCAGAGCGTGTGTGTGTGTGTGATTGGCAGGTAGTGTTTTTGAATGTGAGCGTGTGTGTGTGTGTGTGTGTGTGTGTCCAGGTTTCAACAGTTGGTGGT
>NW_024619943.1:0-3368 GCF_008729295.1 Plectropomus leopardus | reverse complement strand
GGGGGAGTTTTTGAGAATGAATTTCTGGCTGTTTAACTTAAATATTGCATTAAAACAATTGGAAGAAAATGTGATTTTATTTATATCTCTGTGTCAAAATATATGTTGTTAGTTTACATTTGAATTACTATTTAATATTTAATTAATCGAGCAACACTGTGTGCACATCTTTTAAAAATAACTCTCTTCTTTGAGCATGTAACAGTGAGTATTAATGCTCCAGTGTCACCATTCATAAAATCAGGAAAGTAGCTGACATGTATTTGAAAACCAGGGATAAAAGTTTGGGTTAGGGTATTATATTATTCATTAAGGGCCTGGGTTTTGGTTAAGCATTTGTGGGTTCTCCCCTATAGGAAATAATGACCATCAAACACTTAATTTCCGGTTTTACTTAATCCTGTATTTCCTGCAGTAATTTAAATGTCTTGAATTTTGTCAAAATAAAAGTCCTTTGCTACTTTCATGGTTTTATTGAAGGGGGCATTAATGAAACAGGAGGTTTTGGGGGGTTCTCTGCAAGAAAATCTTGAGCATCACACACCTAATTTCCTGTATTCTGGTTAGGTTTTACGCACCAATTTATGTTGGAGATGTCTGATTTTGTCAAAACAAATGTCTGCTGCTACAGTTGTTTTGTGTTTTTTTTTAATTGGAGGGGAAATGTTTTAAATATTGAGGGGGGGGGGGGGGGGGTGTCACTGTATACCTCCCAAAGTCTACACCTATGTTAATTATTATACGGTATAAAATGCACTGGTGTTATATCATTTGTTTATAGATTAACTCAGGATATATTACATTACAAAGTTACAACAAATATAGGAAAAAGAGGTGGTCACATTAACAAAATAGAAATATTCAAATAAAAGAACGATCTGATGGTGCCGCTGCAATCCATCAGGCAAGACGTTTTGAAAATGAAAAACTAAACTAAATATGTTTACAATAAAACCGCGAAAGATTATTAAAGAACTTAATTAGAAACTTTACGGACGCGGACTGACTTTCCTTTGTGCGCTCCGGAGGATGGAGCCAGATATGAACCGAGCTGTGCGCCGCAGGCTGAGAGAAACACGGAGACAGAGAGGAGGAAACAGAGGGAGAGGGGCGGTGTTGCTCTCCAGATGAAAGTGGGATGAAATAAAAGAGTCGATTTAATCTGCTTGAAGAGATTTGGGGAGCAAGTGGTGAAGAAGAAGAAGGAGGGGGAGGAGGAGGGGAGGGGAGGGAGTGAAGATTTCGGAGCTATGCGCTGCAGCGCAGGACGGGTGGCCGGGGCCCCCATTGTGAAGCTGCGCTCCGGGCCAGACCGGGGCTCTCCGGGGAGAACATTGGTCCCCATTCACCGAAACCACTCTTTAATACACTCCCTCCGTCATTAAATGTGACATAGCACAATATCGACATCATTTAGAGGACATTATTAATGTTCGCGGGGGCAAGGCCGGGCTTCATCAAAGAATCAATAATAGCTCACGAGTTACAGGCGGCGTGGTATTATTAGCATCATCCTTTGAGGCGGAGAGGAGAAGGACACTTTTATTTCGTTAGCCACTTACAGTCTGGATATTATGGCAAGCAATTAGGCTTCATCAAAAGATGCTGAATGTTGCTTTTTCTATTTTAAAGCTCTGACATCATAGGGCAGCGAGAAAGTTATGAAAAGTTTTCTGACGTCAGAAATAAAAGAAATTATATATAAAGACAACGCAGAGTATAAATTAAAGTTTGTGTTGGCGACCTAAAACACTGACTTGTTTTGTTTTTTTTTTTTTTGGTTTTTTTTTTCAAATGTGCAGTCTTGGCAAGCACGCACATTTTTTTAACTTTAAAAATCGCTGGTTTTTAATCAAGGTAAAGAGTTAAATGCCTATATGTGCGCGCACACGCGCAGCCGCGCAGGTTTGGGGTGCGAGCACGCATCCCTAAGCTATACGTGAGTGGATTTCAGAGGCCTCAATTGTCATTCTGAATGGCAGTCGACCCCAAAAGGAAACATTTTGTAGGTGAAAACGGCCATTTTCCCTCGGTGAACGGGCCCTCTAAACCGTGCCGGAGCGCTCCCTGAATAATTCATCCTTCATTGCGGCCTCATAGTGTGTTTTGTCGGGGCTTTTTCTGTGGAGGAGCCTTTTTCTCTCTGACTGAATTATAAACAGGTTGCCTTCTTCTTCTTTAGCCGCGGCGCAAAGCTGTTTCCAAGCTGGCCTTTTGTCCGCGCGCAGCCCAAGCGTGAGCCCCAAATAGACTCTCGCGCCTTTGTCTCCCAAGTTCATCCTTGAGCGTCCCGTTGTGCGCGCGAGGCGTGTCTTTGTGAGGAGTTGGAAACCGTTGAACAAATGTTTGATCAACTCATCTGGGGGACATTTTGTCTCCTCGGAGTCCTTTATCTCTCCTCCCCTGTTTTACTGATGCAGCGAAGAAGAAGGTGCTCAATGGTGACTACATGTTGACACATTGCTGCTTAAACTGATGTAAGAAAGAAAAATGTAACTGAGCAACTTATTTTGGGGGCTTTTAATATCTGTTGCTTGAGGTAGACGGTGAGAGATTAGATCTTTTCGGTGAATTCAGCTTTTTAAGTGGTTAATATGACATATTCAGACCGCATTTCTAAACTTTTCCTACGACACCACCAGCTTTAAAGTCAGACTTGGGATAAATTCTCACAACTTTCATCACCTCTACTGTTTTTCTCCGGAATTACCCTGCCCCCCTTTCAATGTAGCTGCCACGCGCCACTGAAAAGTATAATTAACTTTTCCACAGTGAAAAGAAAAAAAAATACTTAAATTCATTTAATCGAGTAAAGGATGACAAGCACAGCACAGTTTGGCTGCTACAAACACCCAAAGTCACCAGCAAGACGACTATTATTCACAAGAGAAATTAAACATGACGAATTTCCACTCACATGATGAAGGCAAAAAGTAAAGTAATGACACTGAGAAAAAGCTAAAAAGGCCTAAAGCCCCAAACCGCTTTCAAATCTCCAATAAGGCTACTGTCTGTGAAACTATGATGACTGAAATGAAGAAAACATGTTTTATTTCTTGGCTTGTAACTCTTCCAATAATTGTATAGCCTTCACGAGATTTGACCAAAAACTTGATAGAAGCATTCATTGTAAAATGACCACATTTAAAGGGGTCTTTGTTACAAGGAATAGTATATTTTTCCTTAGGAATAAACTTTCTGATGGAATAAATCCACGTTTCCTATGCAAATGACTGTTAAAACATAGTTTGGTGAAACTATTTCATCTCGTTGAAATCCACAAGAAAACAATTTAAATTGCAGTGAAAAGGTCCTCTAAACATTTGGATTATTTTAACCTTTTAGATAAAATAATCAAAATGATTATT
>NW_024619942.1:0-4101 GCF_008729295.1 Plectropomus leopardus | reverse complement strand
ACACACACACACACACACACACACACACACACACACACACACACACAGAAAACGAATTAGCCCCTGAACTGCGTTTTCCATCTGTGGTCCATTAAAACGTGGGTACTGCTTTATTTAGACAACGCAGGTTAAAAGGCAGAGAGTGCGGCTGCTGTGCATCCAGTGCTGGTGCTGTAGTAGGTTATTTAAAGGACATAACTAGCTTTAAGAGACTTAAAGTTCATAATTTGGGCTTTTTTCAGTAATGATAACATCTTACTCAACAAAGTAATTCAGAGCCAACAGGCTGGTCGGATTATCTTAACCTTTAAAATTTGAGGTGAAATCAAAAGAGAACGAAGCCAAAATGTTGGTCACAACCAAAGTGTGATAGGTGACAGCTTTACAATTAAATACTACAATTCTGTTGTTGATTTCTGGGATACCCTGGGGGCCAAAGGGTTAAAGCCTTGATCATACCTCAGTACAGACATGGACAGCGCACAGGCATGCACTTCTATACATACAACAATTGGGAATTATTAGGAAAAAGTACGTCACAAGAGTTCTGCCGTGCAGCAGACTGTTAAGTGTGACTGACAAAGATTCCCAGTATGAACAACCCTTACCAACTGGGCTTAACACTCACACTCTCACAGATAAAGCAACTGAAAAGCAGATTTGTTTGCACTAAAAATCTAAACTTCAAATGACATTAGAGTCCTTTAAAGATGAGACCCCGCAGTACTGCCGTGACAAAGACCCGAAGATCATTATGCCACCTTTGCTCATTTATACATAACCTTACAATGGAGGCACACTGCCGCCCCAATGTGTAATTTTTAGACAGCATGCCAGTGTACGAGAAGCAAAAGAGGTGTGATGTTTGACACCAGTATCGCTGCCTAGTGTGAGATGTAGCATATGCATTGGACAGCACTCATCATCAAAACACACGTCCAATCCTGCTGACTTACAAGCCGTATTCACACTGCCTGTACACGGCTGCCTCACTGTTCTGTATATATGCCCGATCATGGAAAGGTGGGACAGAGATGTCTTGCCTCTGGGCCAGGAGCAGAGGTAGTAGCGGCACTGTAATGAGGTCTGTGTAAAACGTAAAGCCAGAAAGATGTGACTGTGGTTTTGGCGGCATGTTTATGTGTGCAACCCACCGCAGAAGATTTAAAAAGCAGCTGTTAGCAGAGCGGGCAATTCAAACTAGGACAGCGGCCGCAAATGTCCACAAACTGGTAAACCAATGAGATTTCTGAAGGGAGCTCCTTACGCTCCGAGCAGAAGGCGAGATCAACTGCCATATAACAGAGAAGGTAAATGATTAAGACGACATGTTATGCCTTTGTTACTGTTTAGAGAGAGCAGATAAAGCATATATTATATGTTACACTTTATAAGTACCAAACAGGGTTAACAAACACGCCCATCATGCCTCTTGAGCAAATTTTCAAAATGTAGATAGAACAAAACTGCGAGAGGACTGCGTTTCAACTGAGTTATGTTTTGTGACGTCTCCTCTCGCAATAACGTTCCAAAAAGCATGGCGACGGATGTTCAAAACATTAGCAGGTTTATTTCTATTGCAGCCACCACACTAGCCATCATTATTTCCAGTCAAAGTCGACATAGGGGGGTTATGCAAGCGATAATGGAAAGGCAAACCTCTTATACATGGGAGCGGCCACATATGAGGGACTTCTGGGAGGTGATAGTCAACGAATTCACAGAGTAAATGTGGATTCAGAACTTCTGGATGATCCGCTCAACTTTTGAAGAGTTATGCAAGCAGTAACAGCTCTTGCTGCATCATGCCTGAGGGAGCCAGATCCTACCGACAAGTGCAGAGCCATAGTATCGTGTGACTTAAAAAAGCAAAAAAGTGTTTCCATTGCAGTTTCACCAAATATGTTTTTTTTGGATTGCCTGATATATCAGCTCATGCGAGCGTAAAAATGTTTTTGCAATAAATGTATTTGGGGGTTTTTTAATTGACGTGTTTCCATTAGGCATACTTTATATTTGCAATTTTAGTTTGCACAATTTGAGGTTTAATGGAAACCCGCCTAATGTTTAAAGTCAAAACAACTGTCCTGCCCACACATCTAAGGGCTATAGGCTGTAGGTGAGGGATTTTAATTTTGCTGAACCTGCTAACATCCATTGATCATTTGACTGACACAAAAACACTGCGGAGGATAAAAAACCCTTTGAAAGCTGTCCTGAATGAGTCATATTATGAGGATATTGAGCTAGGGAACATAGGACCCTGGGCATATAGATACGCTCCCATCTAAAGAACAAAAGGGCAAATCAGATCAGAGATGTTATCAGAGAACTACAGAACAAACAAACAGTGAGTAATCACTGTCCGGCATGCTGAAGACAAAAACTGAGGTCGTGATCACAACAGCAGGGAGACATTTTTCCACTGTGAGAGTATCAGAGAGCAGAGAGAGCCGCTGTCCCGCTCTGCAGAGTGTTTATCGTGTCAATTCCTCCCACCGGGAAAGTAAGCAGTAGTAGTTGAAATCTAGACTTCCAGCTCGCTTCCTGCTGAGGACAGGAAGCATGGGGTTGATTCAGACTTCCCATGATGGCTCAGTTGCTTTCCTCCATTTTTCTGCTTGGTGCTAAAATCCTCAACAACTAAGATTATGTCTTCTCTAATGAAGATAACCCTGAAAATGCTCTCAATGTGTTTTCTGTCCAAACTACCGGTTGATAGAAGCTGCTTCTAGAGGTGTGTCACCGAAATGAAAAGCAAAAAAAAAGATTGAAATCTTTCTCGTCATTTTAGTTTATTATTGCTTGGCAAAAAATAGTTTACTACCACTATGATCTGGTAGGAGTGTGGTCGAATGAAATGGCTAGACTTGGCAGGTGACAGACTCCACTGTCTTTTTGGGGTAAAGCTTTATTTCCATTCACTCTCTCTGTATCTCTGTTGGTAGACAGTCACATAAATGATTTATCACATATATTTTTAATTTTACATAAGACTAGAGCTGTATCAAACTAAGAATTATGTCCATTTATAGAAGTTGGCTGTTGGATACATTTTTTTGACTATTTTTTCCTTTTTTTTGCATACAGAGTTAAAACAAGACTCGGCAGCACATTTAGGGTGAAAGCGACATTCACCTAATATAACAAACAAGCCAAATTAGTTGTCCAAGCTAATGCCTGCTAACTACACCGACAACAGATCAGAAATGTAAAACAATTGTTTTTCCAAACACTAAATATGATACAGTCTCTTGCTTTATATGAAGTAAACTGTAAATTCACCATTTCTAAGCAGAACATCGAAGATAACGTCACCTCAGAGCCTGACCGCTGCTCCTGTTTATGTTAAATATCTTTTTTTTTTTTAATAAACAAAGATCAGAGTGCTTTGAAGACAACAGAAAGCTGTTTGACTCCGGTGTGTGTGTGTGTGTGTGTGTGTGTGTGTGTGTGTGTGTTGTGTGTGTGTGTGTGTGTGTGTGTGTGTGTGTGTGTGCGTTAGCAGCGTTTGTAGGAGGCTGAGATGCTGATAAACTACACTTTTAAAAAAGTTCCTACAGCTGCAGTTTAAACATCTATTCACGCTCCATGTTCACTATTGTAAAAGTTAGCATGGATTAGAGAGGAGACATATATTGATATAGTCTCCTGTGATACTTTGTTGATATACTGAGGACAGCGTCCCATTTCGTCGAGATAATGTTTGTTCCTTTGCTGCAGAAATGTTCTGTCTCATCTGTTCAGCTTTTTGGTAATTCGTGGCTGTTAAACATTTGAGCGCTGTAAAGTGTAGGCTATTAATGTTGCAATGTGTGTGCGTGTGTTTGTGTGTGTGTGATTTTGCACTTCATCTCAGCATTTAGAAAACTTGAAAAGTCTGTTAAATGCAGAGAATGAAAGCACCAGATCCTGCTTTGTAAAAAAAAAAAATTAATCCTTTTAGGATTTTTCTCTTCACTTATTCAATTAATAATAGCATAGATGACTATCTTGCAATATGTTGCAGAATCACCTGTGTGATGACACCGTTCCTATCCTCGGCCAAATACACTGTCAGTAACATACTGTAGCTGATATGATTCTCAGTTCAGAAAAAAA
>NW_024619941.1:0-1635 GCF_008729295.1 Plectropomus leopardus | reverse complement strand
GAAATCAGTGTATTAATACATGCAGGATTAAAAATAAATAAGGAAATAAATAGATGTGTACATAGATACAGGAATTACGAAATAAACAGATGAATGTATAAAAAAATAAATATGGAGTTTAAAAAATGTATAAATAAATGCAAGAATCAATAAATAAGGAAATGAATGTATTCATAAATATAGGAATGTATAAATCAATATGCTTAAAGATGCAGGAATCAAATATAAAAATGGAAGAAATACATGTATGAATAAATGCAGGCATAACAATGAATAAATGGATACATGAATACAGAAATGAATAAATGTTTACATAAAATAAATACATAAATAAAACAATAAATAAATTATTGAATAAATGGATAAATAAATAATAACATGAAGGAAAGGAATGGGAAACAGAATCACAAATACATAAATAAATAAAAGCAGGTTAACAAAAATGTGGTAAGTAAATTATACATTTATTATTGTCCTCTTTATTGATATTTGTGTATATTATTTTGGCATTTTTAATGTATTTTTTACAATGTATTTATTTTAGTATGCATATATTTATTCCTATATGTTTTGTATTTTTTAATTATTTTTTCTTGGTCCTTCGTATGTCTCTGCTGACTTGGCAGAGAGCTGCTGCATAAAATCACACAGGAATAAATCAAGTTTTATTGTTCTGAATTAACTGAATCAAACAAAGAGAGAAATCTGACTTGTCGTGTTTCCTTCTTTCAGAGCCCTCTGCTGGAGACGCCGCAACTCTGAGTACTTTTACTCATTTTAAGGTACTTTAACTTTACTTTTTTCATGCTGCTGCTGGAATATATATTTTATCACAGTATTTTAGATTTATTTAAACGCGTGTACTCGACCACATCAATAAAAGATGAAAGTAGACTTTTATTTTTGACCAAATTATCAACATGTACACCTTAAATTGATGCAGAAAAAAGACAAATTCACCACAGTGCAGGAAATTGAGGATTAAGTATATATATANATGTATAAATAAATGCAGAAATAAATGAATAGGGAACTAAGTATCTTAAGAATTTTTTTAAAAATACTGAAATCAGTGTATTAATACATGCAGGATTAAAAATAAATAAGGAAATAAATAGATGTGTACATAGATACAGGAATTACGAAATAAACAGATGAATGTATAAAAAAATAAATATGGAGTTTAAAAAATGTATAAATAAATGCAAGAATCAATAAATAAGGAAATGAATGTATTCATAAATATAGGAATGTATAAATCAATATGCTTAAAGATGCAGGAATCAAATATAAAAATGGAAGAAATACATGTATGAATAAATGCAGGCATAACAATGAATAAATGGATACATGAATACAGAAATGAATAAATGTTTACATAAAATAAATACATAAATAAAACAATAAATAAATTATTGAATAAATGGATAAATAAATAATAACATGAAGGAAAGGAATGGGAAACAGAATCACAAATACATAAATAAATAAAAGCAGGTTAACAAAAATGTGGTAAGTAAATTATACATTTATTATTGTCCTCTTTATTGATATTTGTGTATATTATTTTGGCATTTTTAATGTATTTTTTACAATGTATTTATTTTAGTATGCATATATTTATTCCTATATGTT
>NW_024619940.1:0-1906 GCF_008729295.1 Plectropomus leopardus | reverse complement strand
ATATATATATATCCATTATTTTATCAAAAATGTTTTTCTTTAAAATATATGCATGCTGAAGGCATGGTTATCAAATAAAACTTGAGGTTGGGCAAAGGATCATGGTTAAATTTATAAACAAAGAGAGAAATCCTGCACACTGTCCCACTTACTTCTGACATATTTTTTGAATGAATAAACAACCTTTTCCTCTAGCAGACCTTTATCAGGTATGATGGCATCATCAGAACTTTTCTACATAGATACAAACACAAAGACTGTCTCAGTTTTTCAATCATCCAATCAGACGACTGCTGAGAGTTATTTAACACAAATTTCTTCAACTTTATCATATTTGTCTTGAGCCTGGGATAGTTTACTATTTTTTGTTGTTGTTTGGACTGCATGGATGCTGACTGATGTATTTGCATTCACTCTATTTGCTTCATTTATTCACATGCTTTTGTATTTTCACCATTTGAGGAACTTTCAGGTATTCATTGTAGGATGATGTTTATGATGATAGAAGATGGTACTTATTATGTTTTGACTTGCAGGGTATGTAAGGTTACATGTAGCTATATTTGATGTTTATTGTGATTTATTGTGAATTCTTTTAACTCTTATCTGGCGAATGATGCAAAGCAGTTTCATCATGGGTCTCAATCCTCTGACTGGATAATTGAAAAATTTAAGCAGTCTCTGTGTTTTTATGTATATAGAAAAGTTCTGATGCTAGACAGAACCGTTGTTTTATTAATTTAATAAATACGTCAGCAGTGAGCAGGACAGCGTGTGGGAGTTTCTTCCTTTGTTTACAAATTGCACCCTCCTGCGACGCACCTGTCACACATCCAAGTGTGCAGAGATTCTCTTCAGCAAGGATCACGGTTCAAAAAAACTTGAATTATAGAGCTGAGAAGAAACAAGCAGTCTCTGGCATTAAAGTTGGATGCACGTATGCACCACTCTGACCATATACTCGAATCTTCCGAACATTCTTAAATGTAAATGTAAATCTTGTGCTGCAGAAACACCACATATGAACATAATTCCTGAAGCCAGCTCGATGATAAAGAGGAAGATCGATTTCCCAGCTGGATAAATACTTAACTACTACATCTATCATTCTTTAGCACTCTTTCCCTCCTAATGGACAGCACAAGCAGCCAGATGACCATCTCTAGCTCTGGTTCCCTTTTGTCCTTGAAGCAAGGGAGTCTTTGGTTGCTAGGTTGCATTAAAGAGTGTAAAAACATTTTAACTGTCCATGTGTCAAATTTGTCCAAAATCAAGTATAACATGTAAAATGTTTGGAGACGCAAGCTAAAGGGATATGGTAAAATAAATGCAGTGGAAACATGGGAAGAACGGCAAACATGGCATGTGTCTAACACACACATAGAGCTTTTTTTCCCCTAAACGCCTAACTATACACACACACACATCACAACGGTCCTCAGAATGCTACCTGTGTCCAGCAGTGAGCGAGCTGACTCTTTGATAGTGACATCCTGGAGAGAAGGAAAGAAGCAGAAATCCCAGCAGGCCCTGACTGTAATGAGGGGGCAATGAGGTTTGAAGCTGCTCATTACCAACACCTAGTGCTGAGGGAAGCGGGGCTGACAGCCGCGGAAGCCGGGACGGACCCTTGAAGGAGCGCCACATGTGGTCGAGGCACTGGAAGGAACAAATGGGGGCCAAGAATAGATATCACCTTCAGGGTTCCAACTGGCAGTAGGTTTTTCTTTGACATGGATTCCAGTAATCTTGCCCTCAAGCTTCTAGTTGGATGAAGGAAAAAAAACACGGAACACATGCAGCATTTAGACCACTAATAAAAGCCCCTGCAAAAATAATTAGACCGTAATGAGATGCTAAAAGTCTGTGCTGTCACAGTGTCTTTAAATAAGCTCTATGTGTGTGT
>NW_024619939.1:0-4365 GCF_008729295.1 Plectropomus leopardus | reverse complement strand
TGCAGCAATCTCTGCAAAAACAAGCACTTTATGTTGCACGATAATAGCGGGAAATGCAGCAATGTCCTGGTATTTAAAAAAAAAAAGGCTTTTAGTGATAAAATCTCAGCAGGAAAAGCAGCAGTGCCTTGTTAAATATACCTCTTTTTTGTAGCGCTAACCCACATGGAAATGCAGCAATGTTTTGGTGAAAAAAAACAACTTCTTGTGGTGCTATTGCAGCAGAAAAATGCAACAATATCGGGGCAGGAGACGCAGCAATGTTTGTTTGTCATAAAGAAAACTACATAAAGCCGTTAAAGAGGGTTTAGGCTCACTGCATGTATCTCCTCAGGGCCAAACCTCTGACCCTCATGTTGTGACCAGTAACATCACTGGATATATTTGTGTATCTGACCCGCACCTGTGTATTTTTGGGACTCGAGCAGAACAGTCTCTCTTTGACGCTCTGTCCCACCTTCACTGTCCCCAGAACCCAGTGCAGGAGTGGGGTGAGGAGTTTGAGGAGGGTGCAGTTTACGGGGTCACTCTGCGCCGGGAGCCTGTCCCCTCCTCCCCCGACCCCGGAGAGAAGAGTCCGTGCTGCGCTTTTGTACAGTACCGAACCTGTAAGGTGCGGCGTCTGAAGGCCGCGACCCTGGACCTCCTCGTGGGTCACCTGCTGGACGCGGGCTGCCAGGAGCAGGACTACGGCCGGATCTTCCTCTCTACATACAGAACCTTCACCGGCAGCTCCGAGCTCATCGAGCTGCTCTTCCAGAGGTACCTTCACCTTTATCTACCACTGTGTGTCTGGCTTTGTCAGTTTTTTTAACCTTTTCAAACCTAAGGAACTTGGCTTGATTTCTTTAAAAAGGTGAAGTTAAAGTTATGAGTTACAGAAGAACGACTGCTTGACTTAAAGCAATCTCATCTCCGACTGATGATTCAAATATCCAGCTTTTAAGGGGCAGCCCTACAGTGCAGTAGGATAATTGTGGTTCATATATGACTGCCTGGTTTAACCATCTGACGAAATTTGGACCGCTTCTGCTTGTACCCCTGGTGGCAGTGGACATACAAAAATTAGTTAGTACAATCTACAGTTTGAGGAACAGCCTGAGAGCAGGTAAAAATCCCCCAGAAAATACAAAACCATGGATTTTTGCTGACAAATGAGCAGGAAGTTTAAAATGGTTTATTCACACATTTATTACCCATATTGTTATGATATCAAGCTGTTGAAAAAATGGATGGAGTGTCCCTTCAAACAGGATCAAGAGCCTCAGGTGAGGCATCCTCCCCTTTGTGCTCGATTCAGAGAAAACATCTTTGGTTGTTGCACATGAAAAGTAAGCGTGTTGCGTCAGAATCTTTTTCTACTTTGTCTCCTGGCAAAGCAACATGCTTTGATGTCATAATAAGTACCCAGCAGGTGCTCATTATCCCGAGGCTTTCCACAACAACCATTATGCACAGAGCGCTTTCAGACTGTGGTTGTTTGGAGATCAGTGTTGGGATAGTTGCAGGGTACAAACTTATGATTAAAAATATACCAAAAACCTGAGGAGTGACGCTAAGTCTGTTTTTACCCCAACAGAGACAGTGCTGCCTCAGATCTGGACAACAGTGAATGCTACAGGAGGTAAGACTTTTGGACCTTTAGTCTCTGATGCGTCACTGTGATTTCAGTAGTTTAAGAGTGATGATCCCTCCTCTGCCTCCTGCAGCCCTCTGCTGGCCCTCGTCCAGACGTGGTTGGATGAGTACAGTGAGGACTTCAGGGACCCTCCGCTGCACCCGGCGCTCAGGCTGCTGCTCGATCACCTGAGGATCAGCTCTGCCGTCCACGACAACATGCGCAGCCAGCCCAACTTTAGCTCGCTGGCGGGGCAAGCTGAGGTGCTGCTCAAGAGTTTACAGAAACAAGGTGATCCTCCAAAATCCAAAAAATGATGAGGCCTTCTGTGCCAATCCATCCAACCAAATTCTTGAGTCCTGCTTTGTGTTATTTTTCCAGAAGATGAAACAACAGGCGGCTCTGCAGATCTGGAACAAGACGAGGCGGCTTCTGGTGATGAGGACTCAGGATGTGAGAACTCTCTGGATCCTGGCAGCATCGAGGATTTCTCTGCTGCAGCCATTGCTGAACAGCTCACCCGAATGGACTCTGTATGTGAGAGGAGCGATCAGCCAGAAACATTCAAACCGCTGACAGAAGTAGTGAATAACACGCAGGCTTCGTACAAACCTGTATTATAACACATGATGTGTTCAAGGGCCTTCAGAAATGTGGACAATCCAACAATAATTTCTGTTTTTAAAGTTTCTGAGTGATGAGTAGTGTAATTTTTGCTTTTTTTCCCCACATAATTTCTTTTTAAATCAGTCAAATTTAAAAAAATAAATAAATAAATAAATCGCTGAACATTTTTAATGACAAAAACAAATGGCTGAATTCTTTTAAAAATTGCTTTAAAAAATTAAGAAAAAAAATGGCCAAAAAAAAGTCAAATACCTCTAATGGTGAAAAAAAATCCAAAATTTGGTCTTTAAAATTAGCCAAAATTTTAAAAATGGGGGATTTTTCTTTTACTTAAAAAAGTTTTGATGATTTTTAAAAGAAAAAAAATGCCTTTGAAAGAATATTTTCATTACAAATCAGCAGTAAAATAAAAACAAAATACAGCCATTTAAAGTTGTATACCCCTCCTCTAAAGCAAAAATTAAAAAAAAAATGCTTAAAAAAGTATACTACATGCCTCCCCTTTTATTTACACCCCCCACTCCCCTCTCATAAATAACCAACAGTCCTTCAGTTATATTTAAACATTCAGTTTTCATTCTAACTTTTAAACAATATATATTTAGAAAAGCAATTTATATGCTGATGAAAAAGAACTGATAAGGAGTATTGATGGTTGTTATGACCTCGAAAATCCGTCTTAAAGTTCTGGAAATGTATTGGTAAAAACCCTGAACGTGGACCGTCTTGCTGCCATGTCCTGCTGGGAGACCTTTTGTCCCGGCATTTACGTGTTGCAGACCTCGTAGCAGTTTTATTCACTTCACCTGTGAGTGGTTTTAATGTTTTGGCTGATCAGTCTATTTCACATATTTCTGATAATTAAAGGCTCATGATTGTTTTTTGTGATATTTTTAGGCTCTGTTTGTCAAAGTGGTGCCGTACCAGTGTCTGGGCTGCATGTGGTCGCAAAGAGACAAGAAGGAAAACATGTCTCCCACCATCCGAGCCACCGTTGCGCAGTTCAACGCTGTCACCAACCAGGTCATCACGTCCCTGCTGTGCCAGCCAATGGACGCCACTTCCGGTCCCACGTCCTCCCACCGGCCACCCACCACGCCGGCTCAAAGGGCCCGCGTCATAGAGAAGTGGATCAGAGTAGCCCAGGTGACTAAATATTACGATTATTTTTGTGAATATTGGCATTCAAGTTCTAACTCCAGGAAAAAGCAAAAGCCACAAAGAGACGCCTGGAAATAGTTTGATTTTTTTTTCAGTCTGCATCAAGTATAATAATCACATGGTTCAGAGGAACCTTCCTGTTCTGTCTGGTGCCGCTCAATGTCACGATCACGCATCCAGTGAATAAAAACTGTATTTTGTTAAGTAACTTCATGGTCAATGAGGGGATTTTTGTTTTGTCAGTGTAAAAAAAAAAAAAAAAAAAAACCAAAAAAGTAGTGTTTGTGTGTTTTGGAGCTCCATGTGAAGTTTGTGCAAATATACTTTTTAATCAGTGAGTTATGGCCATTTATTTATTCACTTATTTTTTTAATGCTCCCATACCGTGGCCCTAACCCAACCGTGGCTGGAGGGATATGGTTTCCATTTGGCCGTCTGTCCCAATTTCGTGAAGGTGATACCTCGATAACACCTTGAGTGAACTTCTTCAAATTTGGCACAAACGTCCACTTGTACTCAAGGATGGACTGATCAGATTTTGGTTGAAGGTCAAAGGTCAAGTTTGCTGTGACCTCGTCTGTCTTACTCTCGTGAACACGGTTTCTCTAGAACGCCTCAAGGCACAAACGTCCACCTGGACTTACATTTTTGTGGTCAGATGTCACGGTGCCATTGCATCCATCTCATTTTGTGAATGCAGTTTCTCAATAGGGCCTTGATGGAATTTCCTTAACCTTTTTGAAAACTTGAGCAAATTGACTCAAATTCTTTTAAAAGCTGGGAAGAACGCAATAAGCAGTAAAAGAAGAAATGTCACAAAAACCTGCAAGAAAAACAAAAAACAAAAACACAAAAAGAAAGTGGAAAAAAGTCCCCAAAACAAACAAAGAAATGACCTGTTATAATTGGATTATTTCTTTGTATGTTTTTTTTGTTTGTCTGTTTGTTTAATAGTCCTG
>NW_024619938.1:0-4461 GCF_008729295.1 Plectropomus leopardus | reverse complement strand
GTTAAACTTGTAATGATATTTTCACTTCCTTTAAAAGTACCTTGCTCCCAACTGACACATGTTGTCATTGAAACAAGGACTTTAAACCCGCTGCTCAAGTTACAGCACAAGATAAGCAGTGATCAGTCAGCAGAGGAACTAATAGCAGGTCTGTCATTTTTATTTTCCATGAAACTGAACTGAGGAAGTACTTTCCCTCGTTCCCTGCCCTCCCTTGACTTCTTTAGACTGAGTGGTGCTTCAGTCTGTCACCAGACGTCATGTTCTCTGTGACCTGGAAACATCTGGAGAGGGGAGGGGGAAGACCAAGTTACTCAGAATGAAAACACCTCCGCCAAACCAAAACTACAGACTGTTAAACACAGTGGGCTGAAATCCTGGGCCGTGTTGCTCACACAAAAAAAATCTCTAAAGTCAAAATTAGAAAACAGAGAAGAATCAACATTGTTGAAATTTCAGTCTCGGTATGAAGACAATATGTGTGCCATTTTTTAATTACACTACTCAAGGGATGGCATTGTAAATTGGTTTACCACCTAAGTCCAGACTTAAGGCAGCCTGTCAGTAAAGCAGTCCTGCCCGTAAATATATGTAACTCACATTACAGCAATTTTCAAATTATTGATCGTACATCGCACAGAGGGCAAAAGTTATCGCACAAATTCGATAATTATCGTACATCTGGCAACACTGATCACCACTCTGTGACGTGACATGGATGCAATGTCCTCACGCTGTGGCAACAAGAGCAGAAATGCATTCATGAAATATTCACATCTTCAAAAGGAAAAGGAGGTCATGGTCTCAGAGAGACATTTATCTTTAATAGTAGAAATTACAGCTGCATAATGCACTGATGTTATCTCATTAGTTTATGAAACTATGTGTACACCTCAGCAGGTCTTTATCTGCAGGTGTGAACACACTGCTGCATTTCCTGCCATTCAAATCAACGCAGTTTTAAGGGAAATGTCAGTAGATAATAATCTGGGCACGGACCAACTTTCTGTCTGCTGTCTGGGGCCTCTGGCAAAATCCCACAATCAAGCATCCATTACACCGGGCAAACACTTTCATTTTTACAGCTCAGCTGTATTCAGAGCACCCATCAATCCTGCCCACGTTTATTTTCCCATGGGAGCCAAATCCAGCGTGACGGGTCCTAAATCCCGTCTTTCCCAACAACGACTTTCAATTTATGAAGCAATCCCTCGATACACTGATGAAATACTGAGGTGTGGATATGAAGTCTGTAAACACATATTTCCTTTTTCTTTGTTATGTGGCATCTTGATTGCTCACTCAGCCTGTTTATATAATAGTACACTTACTACTTACATGGTTCCCAAAGCTATTTTTGCTGTTCAGTTTGTGCAGTTAAATAATTGGCATTATATCCCGGTCTGAGCAGGTCGTCAACATTTTTCATGGCTTTGTTTAAAGCTCTGCCAAAATAAAGTCCTGTATTTCAGGCTGAGCACCTTTACTTTCCTCTGTGAACTGTCTTTTAAACATGTCTCTGCATCTCTTTGAGTTAAAAATGTTCTATCTTATCTTAACATATGATAACCAACCACAAATCTCCTCCCATGAAGGCCTATAAGTGCTTTCTCTTGTGTTTCAATTAGCACCACTGACGTTTTCAAACACCAACCCTTTCCAGAAAATGCCGTGTGTATTCTGTCATGGGATGACCCACTTGGGGGCTTTTCCTGTGAGCTGAAGAGACATCTTGTGGCGGAGAGGAAACACTAGATGCTGGACAAGGTCAAAAAGATAAAAAGTGGTCAATAGCTCCCACCAACCAGGAAGTCATATATCATTTTAGCTTCCAGACACAACCAAGACAGACACAACCTCTGGTACTGGGTTGTGTTATTAGATTTATTGTCATGACATGAAACAGTCATGAACTTTATAATGACAAAAAAAAAGAAAAGAAAAGCTACTCATTATTTTCTTTACAGAATATAGATTAAGGATACAGCTGCAGTGCACAGATAATCACATAACCAAACGGATGAATTGAGTTTTTGTGGCTAATTTAAATCAACTGCAAGGAATAAAAATTACACTTAGATCCAGAACATCTTCATTTATAATGCACTTATTGGGGATATTATTGGAATTACAGCTCCTGATACTAGAAGAAGTGACAGCTCTATCCTAATAAATTAGTCCAGTGCATGACTGGACATACTACTTTCAAACATGTGTAGATTGTAACACAACGGTCCCCTGAGCCTGGACCATAAAAAGTCCAGTAGATAAGCTGAAGATATTAACACTCTCTTAAAATGTATCATGACGGTTTCATTCTTGTGATATCATCAAGGTGAATGATTAGGCTATTCCTCCATTTTTCTTTTTCGTTTAGGACATTTGGGGCTCTTTTATTGACATGACTAACAGGCTGTTCTTATGCAATGTTTATTTTTTTCCCAGCAATAAGTATAGCATCAAAATTTGTACAAGACTGTGATCATGTGACAAATGCACTGATGGGGGTAAAGAAGGAACCAATCTCTTTGTTAGGAGGCAGATTTGGGTGATGGATAAGTCACAAACACAGGACTTTCACCCAGGAGACAGGTGATCAGAACTGTGTGAAATATGAGTGAACTTTGAGTCATAAGATGCATCCTCACTGTATTTCTTTTCCTAAACCTAACCACAGTATCTTTCCTTGCCTTAACCCCTAACCTTCATAACTTTGTGTTTTTTATGTAACTTTACATTAAGAATGTAGAGTCATTGGACTAAGCCTTTTGAGAAAAAATGTATCGCCAAAATACATTGGACAAGGTCCAGGTGTGACATGTCTGCAGCAGCATGTTCACAGTGGAGCGCATGCATTATAATCACACTGAGCACAGAAGCCACACTTGCAGCACTTGTGCAGCTATATTTATTATTCTCCATGTGTGTCTCTGCGGCCCTCCAACAGGTAAAAACTACATAGAAGTGTGCAATGTGTTTAAAAATGATAAAAATAAATACCTAATTGTACCGGAGGAAGTGTAAAGCAGCAGAGCAACCTTTTGTGTGTTTCTTCATATTAAAATAAGAAAATAAAATAGATGCATTCTGTTGCTAAAACGATCCAGTTAATAAATTCAGTACCAGTCACTATAGCCAATATGCTTCCAAACCTGCATAACCAACATCATCACTCAGCAAAACTCAATACACACACAATGCTGGCAGCACCACACGCTGCAAAGATGGAGTCTGTGTTGCAGGTTAAAAACTCTGTTCCACCTATGTGACATGTTGTGTTTGTGCCCCATGTTGGTTGTTAGGGGCTCTGTGAGCCCTTGGCCACAGGACCCGATACGCCTGTTCAGTAATACACCAATGCTTTCAAGCAACTCTGTACTACTCAAAATCATAAAGGAGATTAGTTCAACTTATCCAGCATGCTGAGTGGAAGCATGCTGAGTTAAGCCAGACAAAACAGCTTGATGCACACACAGACTCTCTCCTCAGCTGGCTGCCATTATCTCAAATATTTCACCCATGTTTCCACCTGAAACCACACACAACAAAGGCAAAACTTCTCTACAAATTCAGCACTTTCTCATTGATGCTGGAGCCAGAGCTTCTCTAATAGGCCCTGTTCCTTGTTTTGCTCCAAATTACTGTGCATGTGTTGTGCAGATCATTTTCTTTGTCAAAATTAAAAAAAAAGAAAAATCAGCCTTTTTTAAAAAAAAAAAAAAAAAAGAAAAAAAAAGGCATCCATGAAAACACACACAACACCCATAAAGAGCAAGTGAGGTCCTCCAGCTGAGCGACGTCACGCTCAGGCCTCTGCAGTGTGTTTACCAGCGTCAGCCTGTACCACCCATCACGCCACATACTGTTGAGTCCCTGCGAAAGCTGCTTTCCACTTTCTGATGGTTACAAGTGTGAGATCTGACAGTGGGACGACACAGGAACGAGGTGGTGGCGGACGTGCTCGCCTAACCCTCCTCAATATCAATTTGCAGCAGACATCCTCCCCTCCTCTTCCTGTTCCCGCCTCTTTATGATCCATTAAAGAGGACAGTTGATGACTGCGTGTGTCACGGCCTGCTTTATAAAGCACAAAGACCACGGCTGAGCTCTGACTGTCATGGTGTGTATTCGGAAACACAGACTGTCTTTCACTGGGCGGCACTGTGACGGACTGAGCGCTGCCTCTGCAGGGCAAATGTCACCCTCCTTTGCAATGCTTGAATCCAGCAACCAATAGCTTTCCATCACTAATTATCAGCTCCAGAGTGAAGTAGGTCAATATTCATGAAATGAACTTAAAAAAAAAGCTTTTCTCTAACCCTCTGAAACCTGGATTAACATCATTTTTCTTGTGCAGCATTAAGATGCCTTTCATGAGTATTCAATTTTTTTAATGTCAAAAGAGCTATATTTTCTATCATAATTATATATTTTTTAAATAAAATTATTTTTTGCATAATT
>NW_024619937.1:0-3184 GCF_008729295.1 Plectropomus leopardus | reverse complement strand
TATAGTGAGACCACTCATGTCAAAAAGTTTTCTCTCTTGGTTCACAGTCCCTGTTCTAAAAAAAAAACTATATCACATGAGCCCTTTAGGAGCATTCAAACAGGCACAGCCACACACCAAAAAAAGACTGCTACTTTTCCTCATTTTCAAAGGCACCAGTAATTTGCTAACTTTCTAATGGTTTTCCCTCTCTATCTCTCTTTTTTAGCTAAGGTCATTTTTTTGTCAACTTTTACAACTTTTTGTAATTTGTGGGACATTTCATGCCAAGGTGTTGACTGCTATTTTTCCTCATTTTCAAAGGTTTAAACGCTTGCTGAAGTGACGGTTAATCTGACTGAGGTGTTTATATGTGGCTGTATTTGTGGCTTGGTGGAAACCGACACCTAATTTAATGACAGGTCATCTTCAATCTTTAACTCACAATCAGCACATCACTTTGATGCTTGGCAACACAGACCTTCACTTTATCACACGTTCACACAACAGTTATTCTAATCTGTAAACAATTAACCTCGCAATGTGTGTGAAGGCAGCAGCTGTTGGTTTCCAGGAACTAATCAGAGGAAAGAAGCAGTCTGTTTTTGGTGTGTGGCTGTGCCTGTTTGAATGCTCCTCTAACTGCAAACGAAGTCAGCAAGAAAACAATAACTGGGTCTGTGAACCAAGAGAGAAAACTTTTTGACATGAGTGGTCTCACTATATCACATGAGCCCTTTAAAACCTGCACAAATTGAGCAAAAAAATTTTTTACCTGGTGTGATAATGTTTTAACACTAGAACTGCCAAGGTGGGTCATTTTTACCCCCTCACCTTTTCAAGTGCATGTAACTCACTGCCTAAAATAAAAACCCTCACATTTCTCTGTTCCTGACTTCTCCCAGAATTGTGTTATTGATCATCTATTGAATTGTGGGCGCTGTGGGACATAAAGAAAAAAACTAAAAAAAGTTTACATTTATACCTCCAACCGCTGCACAGGGTCATTTAACAGCTGCCACTGCAAAGCAACTGAACTGGTGGTGCGAACACCTGTCAGTGCAGTTGTTTACACTTTTGCTAAGATGTTTATCATATTACTAGCTAGTTAAACATTAGAGATCAGAGATTTTGTTCATGAATAAAATCAGGACAGAAGACAGGGAAGCTCTGGTAAAGCCCCGGCCACAAGGAGGACTGTGCACAGGGTGAGCGCAGTCACAAAATATTTTGACCTCAGTGTTCCTGACTGCTTCGTTTGCTGTCTGTTTTGTGTTAAATGTTCTATAATTGTTGTAAAATGTTGTTCTGTTACAGAGAAATATCCTGGCATTTTAGCCCTGCCCTGTCAGCACCATGGACAGCTCCGTCAGCACCATGGAAACTACTGAGAGAGAACGCTGTGGTTCTCTATCCCATTTATTTCCAATAACATTGGCTATTATTATCCAAAATTCATTTGTAAATTGTAATGAATCTTCTTCTACACAAACTTAATTGTTTGAATTTGCTGTTTGTTTGTTGTACTTTATTAATTAATTTTAAATGTATTTTAAATTTTCTTTTTAATGTGTAATGATATAAAACAATTGCGAAATTATTAAACTTCCAAAAAAAGCTATTTTGTTAAATTTTACTTTTTGTTTAAGAAAAAAACAGATAAAAAAAAAAAAAAACTTTTTTCAAGAAAGGACATACTTGAACTAACTATCTATTGCAGCAGGGAGACAAACTTAACCCCATTGGCAGTGAGTGAGTATTGGAATGTTGGTGGTTCTAGTGTCAAAATAGCACAAAACTGTCACAGTATACTATGAAGTCCAAAATACCATTTAAAAGTAAAAGTTTAGTATATCATCCAAAAGAGCATAAACAAGCCATAGTATTGTATGTTGTTAAAAAAAACAGTATGTTGTCCAAAAAGCACAAAAATGTCATTGTATTGTATGTCATCAAAAATAGCATAAAAAGTAATAGTATAGTATGTCATACAAAATACCATAAAAAATTATGATAAAGTATGTCGCTGAATGCAGCAAAAAATAACAAAAAAAGATGTCATAGTAAAAGTATGTAGTTTATTATAGCACAAAAATATCATAGTATAGTATGTACATACATACACATACATCCAAAATATCAGAAGTGTCATAGCATAGTGTGTCACTTAAAATAGTACAAAAAAGTCATCCAAAATATCATAAAAAATTGTGGTATCATATGTTGTCATAAATAGCATAAAAACCCATGCTATAGTATGTCTCGAATGCAGCAACAAAAATTTCATAGTATAAAATGTCATACAGAATGTGGTACCCATTCTAACAGGTGAGCTAATGGGTGCCCAAAAATACTTTTTAATATTCATAGTATATTATGTAGTAGAAAATGTACTATAGTGTGTCGTTCTAAATAGCATAAAAAAATCAGCATAGGATTTTGGCACAAAAAAGGCTGTATGTTGTCGTAAATAGCATTAAAAAGTCATGGTACAGTATATCATTGAAAACAGCATAAAATGTATTAGTATAGTATGTAGATTAATGTGAAATTCATTTTTTTAAATCAGGAAACTGTGTGCGAAGAAGGATAAATGGAGGAATATGGCTCATTTGCATGATTTGATCCAGGTCCACTTCATTCTTGAGTTGAGACATGGCATGATATTGCTGCCATTGATTACAATGAATGAAATAATGATAAGTATGCATCCTATACCACGAAGGGATTCAACACTTCTGTCAAAATTAGCAGAGGCAGGCCTTTTTAAGCACCTCCCCACCAAAGTATCAGTGGCCCTGACTGCCAGTTTCAACAGCTGACCATTAAGTATGTTCAGACCATAATTAATACTAAATACATCAACTCTGAGGCATATTTGTTTCAGTTTTGTCATTTTCCAAACTGAATCTTCAGTTGTTTAGTATACAGAAGCACATGGTTAATTATGCGTAATGACCATCAAATGCTCAAAGTGCAACTGAGGAAGCTAGGCTGTCTCCTCTCCTAACTCCTATCACTGTCCAAGCACAGACACTGGCATAAACCATTTAAGCAGCCAACTTCCCTTTGTATGCGTGTGACTACAAATTGCACAGTGTTTGCTGTTTTTGCAATCCATACCTGTATCTAATTACATGGAAGCACAAAAAAATGTGTATTTCAAAGCCTTCTGGCCATTTTTTCTATAATGAAAAAAATGGAT
>NW_024619936.1:0-2026 GCF_008729295.1 Plectropomus leopardus | reverse complement strand
CCGTGACAGAAATGACACTGCTACCATGGTGATAAATACATGTAGTTTCATGGAGCCATTATTCTTGCTTCATAGTGACTGCACATGCAATAGTTACATCACCAAGTGTTACCTATGCAGAATCCTCTGTAATGTGGTTCTTTGGCGTCCTCCAGCAGTTTTCTCACAAGGCCCTCGTGATTCCTGAACTGTGACTTCACGCCGATGCACTCTCTCCAACCTGCGCACGAAGGAGAAGAGAAACAAATCATCGTTTTCATTTTTTTGCAATTAGGGAAAATCATTCAAGACATCAAGAACTCATTTGCAGGCGAGTCCTGAGCGCTGCTTTTCCCTATCTGGGTGATTAGGAAGCAGGAGCAATTGCATGAGAGACCATCTGTGGGCTGCAACTTGTTTCAGTGCTGATTCATTCTCAGCTGCTGATGTCTCCTTTAAAGTTATATGTGAAGTTAAATGCTATTATGCTGCATTTGAACTGAACTTGTGAGCTTCTTTTTACGACATGTGAAGTCATGAACACAAACTCGTGAACTCAGAGCTCTACCACAACAGGGGGAGTTCATATGGACTCTTCTCGAAACATGAGCCCATTTCAATGCAGCTTTACTTAAAGGTCCAGTGTGCAGGATTAATGCTCATTGTTAGATGGGGAGTCTTCTTCCTGTACTCTGCGTCGATTTGTTCCATATTGTTTTCTAAAAGCCTACAGATACAGAGGAAAGAGAGCAGTATCACTAGAGACATTTAAAAATTGTCGGACGAAACAGATTGGTAATATAGTGATATTAATTTCTGGTCCACATGTTGCCATGTTTTTAAATTGTACATTACTACAACTTCATTCATCGCCGTCTCATCCGTTGTTGTCTGAAAGTTTTAAATCAGCCTTTTAGTGCGATCTATCGGCTGTATTTCTGCCAACATAAAGGACACATTAAAGTATAAGGGTAGCATTTGAAGCTGACGTATTTTCTTATGTAAATGGAGTATAAATTAGCCCTAAGGGGTATATAATGGCAGAAATGGAAAACAATATAATAAGTATATCTTTTCTTCAGTGTTCAATCACCTGAGCACAAGATTTGTTGTAGTTTCATCACCTTAGAGTGAGCTGTTTATGTCTACATAGATCATCGCCATGTTGCACTACCATGTTTCTACAGAGCACGTTCCCATTTTCGCGCTGGTCTTTATAGTAACCAGCCACTCCACAAAAAGATGCTTTGGAAAAACATAGATTTTTTTATTTGAGAAACTGATCTTTTCAGTGTTTTTACTGGTTAAATCACCAGGTTCCTTTTTTTGTTGGGAGGAAGAGACCTCTTTGGATAATGCGGCTTCTGGTAAAAACCTCTTGAACATCTGGATCTGAAGTTATAAGAGAAAAAATGTGAACTAATATTATAAGGTGCTGGGCTAACAGCCCATCTGCAGGAGCCAAAAAGCATCTTAAAAACACTGATTTGTAATGTGTAACTGCTTTGTTCAGTATTTTTAGTGGTTTAAATCACCTGGTCCATTTGTTTAAAGAAGGAGAGACCCCTGCAGATAATTCGGCTCCTGGCAAAAACTAATCGAATCACTGGATCTTTAGTTATTGAAGAATAAAGGTGAGCACACATTAGCAGGTGCTGGGATAGTGGCCTATTTGCAATGAGCCTAGAAGCGTGAAAGAAGCACAAACTTGTAACATGAAACTACTTATTCAGAGTTTTTAACTCTTTTAATCACCTGGTCCGTTGGTTTTGGAGAGGAGGGGACCAATGCGGATAAGTTGGCTCCCTGTAATAATCTCCTGAACAATGAAGGAATACTAACCAGGAGTTTGGCACGCTTGAAACATGGGTGAAATTTCAGATGGTTGCAATCTGCAATCCTCACTTGGTAGCTGTCACTAAGGTACCGCTAAATTCTACCCAGTGCTCCTGAATATCACTCATATCACTACTTTTGATTGTATTCTGACTTATATTTGGATTTATGTGAATATTCATACCAGTTATTCTCCATTTCAAAAACATTG
>NW_024619935.1:0-1540 GCF_008729295.1 Plectropomus leopardus | reverse complement strand
AAAACACACACGCAACCACACACACACACACACGCTAAACTTGCAGATCTACTTGGCCTGCAGCAAGTGGACCCCACGGTTTATTTTTTTCTCAATTATCCATTTAGTGTAAGTGGCAGGCGCCTGATGGGCTCCACGCCGAGAGGAAATGTTTGTATTGTCCTCATTTAACAATAGCGTTTAGACTAATACCTGATTAGTGAGAGTGAGTCACCACAGAGAAATAGATCTGTGAGACAGCTGGCTGTGACACTGCTCTGATTCTTTGTTTTTCTAGTTCCAGTAATCGCCTCCCATCATCACAACCTCTATAGACACTCTGAAACTATTTTTTTTTCTTACTTTAATTAGCTATCATAGTGCTTTTTAGAGAGACAGCCTCTGTATCTGTAGTCATAAATTCACAGTAATGAACCTTGGCTGGATTTTCAGTCTGTCCCAGACTGTGATCCAGGTTGGAATATATTTATGGAGCACATGTGTGTGAGGACATGGTCAGTGTTAGAGGCTCATGTTGTGGAATTAATGAGGATTTGTAATTAACACACAAAAGGAAACTTATGTTAGACGTTTATTTGACAATTATATTCTTTCCCAGAGAAGTAGCCAGGATTTTGGTGATACTGGGTCCAAGTTCCCCTGATGGATCCCTCCCCCAAATACCAAAAGTCCATTTTTTTTCCTCTTTATTTTTTAACTTAAGTGTCTGATGACATTTCCAACTTTATTTCCCAACATGAAAGACTGAATGCTGCTTTAAAGCCTTCTCTTAATACTATCACTGTTTATTCAAAATACAAACTACCATTCAAATGTTCAGTGGAGAAAAAAAAAATTAATTTAGAATAATCTACTCTATCATCTGACCTGCTGATGTCATGGCCTACCAAATGATGTTTCTAAAATATAAAATAAAATTAGATAAGGGAACTTGGGAGTACCAGTTGGGCCCCCCAGGGGAAAAAAATTGGACACCCCTGCTCTATATGACAGTGACAAGGCAATTTCTGTATGCTTGTTCCAGATTCCCTGTGAATTCTGACAAAATGTATGGCACGCAGAACGAAAGGGCTTGTTTTTACAGGCATTTTTTTCATTGAATGGTGTGTTGGCCAGCATTAAACGGAAGCAGGGAAGATTTTTTGTTGTTGCTATTGTTGATGTTATACTTTGTGATTATGGCTAACATGGAGGCAGGATCCGCAAAGAGAAAAAGAAAACAACTGACCAAATAACACCAAAAAAGTTTAAAGGAACAGTGATTGAGCACAGGAAAGAAACGTAGGTCAATCTTTGTAGGTGAATTAAACAGATAGAGAGAGTAGAACACAGTATACAGAGTTGTCTAGGAGATGGTTAAGTTGATATCATGTGGCCAGAGGATTTCGGTAATGGAATAACAAGTGGCTGTATGGGGAGAGATTAGAATAAGTGCCTCTGTTGGTCTCTGTTTGGCTTGCAGGCGAATGTATGTCTTGGTTAATATGAACTCTACCTACTGTGCTGTGGGATTTGAGTCGTGTAAATCCTATTCAGAGGC
>NW_024619934.1:0-4376 GCF_008729295.1 Plectropomus leopardus | reverse complement strand
TTTTTCTCTGTGTCTTTCTGTCTTTTTTTTCTTAAATTCTCAGTTCATTTTCTTGTCATCCCTTTAATTTCCTGTAATTTAAGGGGCATCTCTAGCCGAGATCCCCGTTACCTTTTTTAGCCAAGTTTTTAAAATAAATCAATCCAATTACCTTACAAATTAATCAATCAATTAGCTTCAAGGGTTGAAACACTTGTGAAAGGTGTCCAAATGGAACATGAGAAACTGATGTCGTTCCAGGTTGCAGAGGGTTAAACATCCCATCTCTTCAGTGCATTTCAGAGCTATTTCTCTGTTTAGATCCACAGTTCTTTGTAAACAGTCAGCTCACAGACACGGCCTCTCATATAAACACTAATACCAAGCACCTCAGCTGCCCAAACCACTCATATTCACCTCACTTTTTTTTCATCTTTTATCCTGCAGGCACGCCGAAGACATGATTGTCACCCCTTTTGCTCAGGTATTCTTTCCTTGTACACCTTGTCTGACGTGTTTAATTGCTGTAAATGACTAGAAAAGCTGGCTAATTAGTGCAGTGAACTTGTCCCCCCTCCTCCCCTCCCTTCTGTTCCCTCCCTCCCTTCTCCTTCTTTCCCTCCTACGCTGTCCATCCATCCCCCAGGTGTTGGCCAGCCTACGAACTGTAAGAAGCAACTTCACCATCCTCGCCAATGTCACAACACCCACTAACAAGTCAGTATCATGCTGTCAAACACCCCTTCCCCCGCCGCTTACTCTCGTCACGACTGCCTGCTTAGTTTGCAGTGTGTGTTTGCTAATGTCTCCCTCTCCTTGCTCCCGTGGGGAAACACTTTTGCCATCATGATTAACCAGTTTACGATGATCAGGCTGTGCTCAAGGAAAATATGATGTGTTTATTTGGCATCTCTCCAGCTCGCTGGCTGAGGACTGAGTGCAGAGAACATCATGCCTCAGATGTATGTCCCTGACTCTGTACCCAGATGAGAGACACGGTCAATAACGCTAAAATTATTCTCCTTTGTAATGCTGCAGATAGAAGGAGCTTGAGTTGGCAGGCTTTTAGCTCCACGTCAATATGATATATAAAGCATTGCAGCACAGAATTATCAGCATCTATAATTATTGAGTGTCTCTCTCACTGCACAATCACAAAAACAGGAAGGCTACTTGAAGGAGAGCCGATCTCTGTCTTTGCCTATTTTTGGATACTTGAGCATCTTTATGCACTTGAAAAAACACACATTGCGGTTTTATTCAACATTCAAACACAGTTTAATCCATACAACCTTAGTTTGTCTCTTTTTAGGGACGTATAAATGAATAATATACATGTAAATGTTTATATCCCCCCTATGAGCCAAGCCTTTTGTTGCCTCATCTTGTGATGCTGTCTGTGTGATGCACCCCAGCAGGGGGCAGCAGCGTCTGCTTCTCCCTCTAATGTAATGATGTGTTTGTCCACAGGAGGTCACCAGTGACAAGCCAACCCACTGTTCCCCAAGCTACACTCTCTGGTATGTTGTCAGCTAATTAAAACTCTTAGTCAAAAGAGTACCATAGTCCCCTCACACAGCTGTGAGGACACACTAAAGCTCCCATAATCCCAGAACTCATCATATTGAAAATGAGTGCAGGACAGCACTGAACATCATATGGCTTTCACGGAGGATTTCTTAATTAACTGTACTGCATATATTTAAAGACATTCGATGGATCTTAAAATTCTAACGCTACAATAATTATGCGTAATAAGAAATAAATCAGTTGCTGAGAGTCTGTTGTCATACACAGATGTATAAAGGACATGTATGTTCAGAACCTTTTACCTTTTACTGCAATGAAACTTATTAAATTTGACTTAATGTTTTAGTAGCACAAAATGGAATTTGATTCTTCAACTGTAGAGTGCTTGACATGACCATTTTTAATTTAGTTTTAATCAGAAAATTAATATTAGAAGCACAATCAAAGAGTTTGTCCAAAAGATATACATGTACTGTGTGCATTGGGTTTTTTTCCCTTTCACTCAGCCGATTTCAGATCTGAATTTCAAATTTAGTCCTGTTTAAGCATGTTTATACAGTCAGTGCACAGTTGCCTAGATCCACAATTTTTTTTGGCAACATCTGTTTCTCAGTGTCATAAAAGAAAAACAAAATTAAAGAGAGCATTCTACAGTTTTGCACGTCTTTAGGGAACAGAAATCAATATAATAAAAAATCTACATTTCCTTATTTTTATTATATTATTATTATTGGAATTCATAAAAAAACCCTAAAATTTAGTTGTCTATATTTGTATGTATATTAAAAAGACATGCCAATCAATTTGAGATCTAATATTTATCATGTTTTGAATTTAAATCTGTTTTTTCAGTTACTTAGCTAATCCTAATTTAAAATACATGCAATTTAGCAATTTTGCTGTGCTAATAAATATTACTGATACAAAAGAAAACAATTTACAGTGCCATATATCAAAAAAAATTTAATTAAATTAATTAAAATTCAGATTCTCTCAAGAAGCAAGCAAGCCGTAACATTACAAGGATATCAAGGATATATACTGAGGATATTTTATCATGCCTCTGTCTGTGCCCTCCCTTTACTGCTGGTTTGTTTATTGTCTCTGCGTGCCTGTTCTTCCCAGAGGAGACATACCAGCAGATGGCTCGGGAGACTCTGGAGGAACTGGACTGGTGTTTGGACCAGCTGGAAACCATTCAGACCCATCGCTCAGTCAGCGAGATGGCCTCCAACAAGGTGCACACCTGTCCATACACACAAACATGTCCACTTGTCCTTCTGCCGTAACATTAACGCAGCATGGTTCCAAGCTTGTTGACGTATTAACGTATAAACTGTATGTTTCGTGGTTCATGAGAACATTTCATCATTTTATGAGAACTGAGTGTTACTGGGCTGCAGCTGTATCACTCAGTGTACAAAATACAGTGTGACTAACTTCCCGTTGTAACTTCCACTGCACAAATAAATACAAACAATGCAGCTCCACCAGTGGTAGATAGTAATTAAGTAAACTTATCAAGTACTGTATTTAAATACAATGTAGGGGACCTTGTACTTTACTCGAGTATTTTCAGTTAATGCTACTTTATACTTCATCTGCACTGCATTTTGGAGGCAAATATTGCACTTTTGTTGCAAAACATTTATTTGATAAATGTGTTACTTTATTTACTAATTACTTTTCAGATTTAGATTAACCCTATGAAACCTGCGCAAATTGGCTTGATTTCAAGATGACAAGAAATGACCCAAAAATAGCAAGAAACTGATAAAAAAAAAATGACAGTAAAAGAACAAGGTACAGGAAATTACCTGAACAGAAATCTAAAATGTGATAGCAATTACATATATGTGGTTTTCTTGATATTTTTCCTTAGCAATTTGATAATTTTCTAATACTTATGTCTCCCCCTCTTTTTGTGTGGTATTTTTTAAGGTAATCTTTCCTTTTTTTTAATTTATTTGTGGGAAATTTCATGCCAAATTTCCTGTTTTTGCCAGTGAAAGAAATCAAACCAATTTCCAAAGTTTCAAAGGCTTAAGGCATCTGAATGCAGCACAAGAAAACTGATATCAATCCAGGTTTTAGAGGGTTAATAATGCAAAATATAAATATTAAAAAATTCTGATGTATTATTATAGATAAAGCTATACCAGCAGTATATAAAGTAGTTGAAATTACTTAACTTTTTTCTAATAACTTTTTCAAGCTGCAACATTACAGTCATGTATACATTAAACCAGATTTACTACAAGGGACAAAAACATTTAGGGAGCCTATCAAGCCCTAAGCGAGCCTAAATGAAAGCCTGCCGTTGCTCTGAAAATAGGTTGGAAGTGCATATAGCTTTGCTAAAATAGGGCCAGAGTAAGTAGTTTTTTAAACATGCAGTACGTTGCTTAGTGTGTTTGCTTTCTTCGCATCGTATCCAGTTTTGAGGAGGTGTTAATGATTATAATCCAGTAATATTTAATTCTGACATGGGCCATTCTGCATGATTCATTCTTTCATTTTGGTGCTTAAAGTTAATTTTGATGCAAAAAACCAAGTAATATTTTTAATGCAATACTTTTACCTCTATATTGTAATATTGCTACTTTTGCTTAACCCTTTGAAACCTGGATCGATGTTGGTTTTCACGTGCTGCGTTTAGACAGTTTTTACAAGTTGTTTAAGCCTTGGCAACTTGAGCAAACTGGTTTAATCTGAAAACATGGGGGTAAAGGCAGTGAGCAATTTAGCAAGAAATGTTCCACAAATTGCAAGAAATTAGTAAAAGTGACAAGAAAAAGACCAGATTTTTTTAAAGGGGGATATTAAAAAAGGAAATTATTATCATTATTAATCTTATTTAATACCCG
>NW_024619933.1:0-1415 GCF_008729295.1 Plectropomus leopardus | reverse complement strand
AACATCTAGCTCCAAAAATAGAAAATCTATTTGTGGTGGTAGATGTTTTAATCATGGCAGGCTGCCACAAATAAATAATTATGTGGGAAATCCTGAAAATTATTTGTTATATTGCTTTATCTTGTTATATCCCTCCAAAAAAAATTCTTATAATTTCATAAATCAGAATCTTAGCAAATATAAAATCATGCTATAACAAGAAACTGAAAACAAAGATTAAATGTTTTTGTTATGGTAGCAGAAATACACTGCCTTAGCTGAGGATGGGACAACTTTGGACCTAAACTTTGAGTGTGATTGATGAATAAAGCATTTTTCAAGAACCCCTCAACTAAAACACATCATGATATCTCCCTATGGTAATAGCTGCATACAAGAACTATCAACATCCAGATCACACGATGAGAGAAAACGCTGTGTAGCCATCAGAAATGCAACAAATAACTCATTTGCAAACCAAAAACAGATGTTTCGAGTTCCACAAATACATTCACGGTGTGAGAATAAAGCTTTGCATTTGTGTATATTCAGGCCCAATGATTTTGAGTACTGCACTGTGTTCTTTGTGAGCGCAATAACACACTTCCCTGACTTGTACTTTCTTAGGATTCTGTAAAAAAAAAAAAAAAAAAAAAAGATTGTTTCCAGACCTCGTCTTAGTCTAACAAACAAACAACTTTGGGGTTTCATGATGTGAAAATAGGAGCTGATCCCCTTTGAAGGAACTAGTCTACATATTTCCGACTGCTTTGATATCAATGCAAAACGTCATCTGTCAGCCACTTTGTTTGAAGAAAGGCACTAGTTGTACAGTACGAAGAGTTGCAAATACAGTCCGATAACGGAAACAAAAGCCGTGTCATCAGAAAGAAAACGAGAGAAACGATAATACGTCAACGACACACCGGTTACAGAATCCAACAGTGAACCCAGCCTACGTTTGAAATACTGATGCTAAATGCACACGCACAAACACACAAACACACACACACACACACATCAAAAAGCAACAGAATAAAAAAAAAAAGAAAACTGATAACTTCCATTACAGCAGTTTACAATCACTTCAAAACAACAAAGCTAATATACAGAGGCACTAGCATATAGGAATAGCATTCAATATACTATATAAAATAAACCCCACTTCTATTGTATCTAGTCATCAGAACTACAATACAAAAGAGAGAATGCAGGCTAGAATGAGATTATTCCTCTAAATTCACAGCTACGAAGTGGCAGATAATCAGTACATAGCAGCTTATTATCTATACATTCCAAATGCAATTTGCCAAACATAGCTCAGAAAAATAAAACCTCAACCTCATTTTTTAAAATAGAGATCTCACAATATATTCCAATGTTGGTAACTGCAACAGTATGCTGGAGGTGAAAAGGAGAAATAGTATCGACGATCT
>NW_024619932.1:0-2156 GCF_008729295.1 Plectropomus leopardus | reverse complement strand
AAATATAGTAGCAACAAAAAAGAAATGTTTCTTTTGTCAATACAAGCAGCAGTTATGGGCTGTGCCTCAATAAAATGGTCTAAAATTTGACAGAAAGCAGGAGCTATGGAAACAAAGAGTCAAATCTGGACAGACAATCGGTACTAAGACGGGAAGAGTTCAGTGGTCAGACATAAAGACATCCACAGTGTCTCCGGCCCTGGTGAATCCCTCTTTGTGATCGTGGCGTTACCAAACACACCAGCCAGAGTCTGTGTGGTGCTGAATTTCCCATCATGCGTCTCAGTGAACAAAGGCGACCCCGGAGTGTAGAGGCTCATGGGAAGGCCAGGCCGGCGCGTCGCTGCAGCAGGATGTGGCTGAGAAAGGAACGCTCTGTGTCCGTCCTCTCGGCCCCGTCTCTGCCGAGCCGCAGGACGGGGCAGACGGGCCGATGGGAAACGCCAGAGGGTTTGATCCCATGGCGGACGCTCACAACGCCGCCATTGTTTGACGCTGTGGACATTTTCTGAACCAGACCTCCCCTCATCTTCAGACAGAGCTCTGTTTTTATCCTCAGTCTGTCTGCATCTTTTTGTCTCTTCTTTCTTTGTCTCCATTTGACCCAAAAACTTCAAAATAATGTCAACTTAATAGTAGTTTTCATTCATGCAGTCATACGTATCTTAACATGCTCTGTCGGAGCTGTCTCTTAAAGTGTTTTTAAACACACATTTGCTCCATTATTTCCCTACACACAGTATAAAGACATATTCCAGACCATGGACACAGACCCAGGGGCCCCAAGGGGTCAAAGCCTCTGTTTGAGGTGACTGTTGACATTTCTGGTCGGAAAGTCTTTCACAAGACCACAGAGAGATGAGAAATTACTACAAAAAAAGATTAAAAAATAACTATAAAAAGATGCAAAACAAGATGCATAACAGCAAGAAAGAGACGCAAAACAACCAAACCATACCAAACTCTCACAAAAAGATGAAAATGGCTCCTTTAAGAGGTAAAATGATGCAAAATCCCAAATAAATATGTATACAAAAAGCAAAACAACCACAGAACAACCAAAAAGAAACACAAAACAGCCCACAAAAAATGCAAAATGTCCACATAGAGATGTAAACAACCATGCAAGCTCAACGGCCACTAAAACAAAAAACAAAAAACAGACACAAAACTACCCCAAATAGATGCAAAATGCCTCAGTGTGTAAAATGACCACAAAGACATGCAAAATCAATACAAAAGGATACAAAACAAGAAGCACAAAAAGATGCGCAAAACTACCAGAAGAGATGACTGCAAAGGGATGCAAAATTGCTGCAAAAAGATACAAAACAGCCACAAAGAGGCACAAATTGGGCACAAAGAGACAAAAATACTTCAAAAATATGCAAATGGCTACTTTGAGGTGTAAAATGACCATAAAGAGATGCAGAATTCATGCAAGAGATTACAAAATGACCACAAAAGGAGCACAAAGAGACATGGAATTACTAGAAAAAGGATGCAAAACCCCAAAAGACAATTATTATTAATGATTATTTATATCCATTATATATGTATGAATATCTGTAATTTTCATTGTTAGTTGCTTTACATCTAATCAAAGCAAAAACAAGAAGGTGCTGCTGCACAATAACAAAAAAAGGAGAAAAAATATAATTCATAAAAAGTAGTTTGAAAATGAATGCACACAGTGTCAGAGGTGGTTTGAAAATGAAGACAATACTGCTTTCTGTTTTGTTTTTCAGTCTGTCTGCGTTATCATTTGTGTGGGAGGGCATGTTTACTCGGCTGACAATGGATAAAGAACGCTGTTGAGAGATGGTGTTAATCTCAGGTGTGAGGGATGATGTGTTTCACAAGAAATGAGAAAGCGGACGCTGCGCTGCCTGCACACGCACATGAAACATGCGTCATGAAAAGATGGAAAGTTTGATCAGTAAGATATATGACCCAAATGGAAAAATACCAAACAAAACGGCATAAATAAAAAAACAAATAAAAAAGAAAAAATGACCTGGAAAAAAAGGAAATCAATTTTTTAAAAAATTAATTAATTAATTAATTAATAATAAACATCTTTTCATATATTAGTTCTGTAACAATATTTACCGAACAAAACGGCATAAATAAAAAAACAAATAAAAAAGAAAAAA
>NW_024619931.1:0-4241 GCF_008729295.1 Plectropomus leopardus | reverse complement strand
CAATAAGTCTAAAATACACTGTATAAACAAAATTGTTCTGTTCATACTGTTAAGTAGAAAGGATGTGCCATTGAAACTCATTCAAACTGTAATTTTTGATCCCATAGCCATCAAAGCATAAAAACATGCATCTGGGTGTCTGCACTATCAACTAACTATAGCATAGGACCACCATCACCATGTCACATAAAATTGCTAAGAAACAGTCACCACATACAAGAACTAAATAAATGATTGAATTTGAATGACGCCTATAGCCTTTTGGGCTGGGGAAAAGGGAGCTTTCAATCAAAAAATTAAATGATAACTGCAATGTCAGCTTCTGCCTGTGGATGCCAATGCTGAGCAAACAGGTTTTGAAACATTTCAAAACAATGGTATGAAAGTGTTGAAATGTTTCAAATTTGCCATCTCTACTAGACTGTTACCTTTTTCAGTGGAGAGGACAATTTAATATGCATTAACACTGAATTTTACTTATAGTACACTGCATTCTGTCATATTTCCCAGTGTTAATGCACTTATGCATGCAAAATACAGAGCTTAGATGTATCCAATCTCAGACAGAACATGACATTACTTTTCTACCGAAGCAAAAGTACATATGGTGTAAACTTTAATAAATTTGTAAAAAGTAAAAAAGTTTCTTTTTCCCCTTCATGACAATAAGCTGCTTTTTCTATAATATATACATGAACTCATGTTAAAAAAAAACATTTATTGTGTAAATAGAGTGTAATGTCCAGCTAACCTTACTAAAACTAACATTTAATCCACAAAGGCTCTGTTTACACTTGGTATTAACATGCGTTTTGGGTGATACAATCAGAAGTGGACAGCACTAAATACAAGTGTAAATGACCACAAAGATGCACTGTGATCCGATCACTCAAACTGCCCGCCAAGATGGTCTGTGAAACATTTGACCACACATATTTTTTATAATGTTTACGCTAAGTACCGTGGCACACCAAGCCAATGGTTGGTCGGTTGCCAGGCCCTCGTCACAGTGGTACGTCCTGCAACCTTAAAAACCCAACCCAATATTGAAAGAGCAAGGCATATTTATGGTGCACCAGTGAACAACAAAACACAACCTATCAGGAAATGTTTCCATTAAGAGCACGTCTATTTCTCTTCTCATACGCCAAACTCTATGGCCAATCATTGGGATTTCATTCAATGACGGCCTCCATGGCTGTCGCCACCGATTTAACATGCTGAATCAGCCTTAAAAAAGCTGACGTGGGCCAACGGTGCAAAACACACCACGTGAAGAGGGCCGTGGGCACCGTCAGTCCATCGTGGGCAGACCGCCGACCGCGGCCTTGGTGTATCACGGCCTGAAGGAGAATAAAGGATATTCCTGCTTGCTGCTCAGTAAAATAGCTGTCAATCTCCCACCTGTGATCTCTGTGATGTTTAAACATTTTAGTCTCTGTTTCCCTGACAGGGTAATTTCCTTTCCTGATAAACAGGATAGAAAGTACTGCTCTGCGCGCTGACTCACCTTTCACTCTGGCCTCGATTCCTGGCTTGAATGGAAATGCTCTAACCTCTTTTGTGGAGTGATATGTATTGCTAAGGAAAAAGGAAATGACAAGGCAAGGAAATACGATTTGGTTATCTTCCAGTGAGCTATCAGCTGGAGGTGCTGAGGAAATATTAAGTCTGTTATGGAAGGCTTCACTCCCAGTAATAATACGTGACCCGTGCTATATGATGTTCATTTGTTGGGTGAGACTCGTGAAGGGAAGTGATCCATCAAAAAGGCAATGAAAGCAATCAACTAATTAGACGCGAATCTCCGACCATAAATCCCTGCCTGGCCATATCCAGTTGGTTACAGGCGTTTTTAATGGCATGTTTGACTTACGACTTTGGTCAGTTTGACATAATCCTAACAGAGTTTAATAGCCTTTACACACCAGAAAAACCTTGTTCACACAGCCAGTGATTACAGTCAACAGAACCACCAGTCTAACATAGGTTTAAAGACAAAGACGCTGCAGTCATGGATTTGTCCCCATGCAGGGAGACAGCCAGGGAATCAGTTGCCAATTATGTAGAAGCCATTTTCTCCATGCTGTGCAGGCCAGGGGTCAGCCACTCAACACCGTCAGGGGTCATCTGCTGGGTGGGGGTGTGGACCACAGTGCTCTGGGGGGTGGGGGAAACCACTTGGATGGACACATCGGATTCGCCGGGCTGGGGGCTTCCTGGAAGATCCGTCATTGCGGATCCCACTGGAGACAAACAAGAACTGTATCCTTGATATCTCAACACTAAGCTTTATTTTTGAAAATCCGGACATGTTGCTGCACTCCACTGAGCCAACAGCTGTATTTAAAAGTGCCTTTAAAATCCAGGAAAAATCGAATAAAATTTCAAAATCTCACAGAATTGTCATACAGACAATTAAAGGAATACTTCACCTACAAAATGACCATGTGTATATCAGTTAGTCACGCCGTGTCACCTTTAATTAGTTAAGAAAAAATATTTGTGATTATTAATAGATTGGGGAAGACATATAACAACAACATATCAAGACATTTGTTTACCAACACTCACATGACTTGTGCAATATAATGCAAGTCTCATTTATCCAGTAGTTTGCTCAGTACTTTCCAAACACATGCATTTCTGTAAAATAAAAAAGTTATTTAAAAAAATAACTTTGTGGGCTATTAGATTCTGGCTTTGAGGAGAGCATAGATATGGTTTACAGTTCAAATTCAGATACTAAGGTTTTAGTTAAAATACATGTGTCTTTGAAGTACTGAACCTTTATAAATGGACAGAGTATACTGCACAAGTTGTATGAGTTTGTAAACGGATGTTTTGATACAGTTTTGCTGTTGTTTAACACTGTTCTCAAAAAAAAAACATTGTCATGACTGATATACAAAAGTACAAAACACTCAAAGTGCTCCTGTGAGTGTTTTACCAAAACATGCCCAAAAGGCTTTTTTTTCTGTCAGGTTTTATACTTTAGACTTTTTATAGATTTTTTGCACAACTTTCTGTTTCTAGCAAACACAGTGCAGTGAAAAATATCAGAATAACCTTTTGGAAAGAACTGTTTGCGACTCCTATTTTTATCTTTAAAGCATATCTTAATATACTTTTAGCTGCCTGTTTTTGGTGAGTACATTATGCTGGTATTTAAAGGCATACACTGAAAAATAAATGTTCTGCTGCCCTAAATCACAATTGCAGCTACAGGAGACAATAGCAGCCCAAAGGGGACACAGAATTCCCCCTTTATCCCCTTATGTAAGCTTTTTTTGTTCCTTTACTTTTTAACATTAAAAAAAAATCGACCACAGTGGAGAGTATGTGGAGAGCATTACAGTAAGAGAACAAGGAAAGGCAAAAGCCATCTGGGGCTCAGTGCAAGAAAAGAGAGGAGGACAAGATTTGCACATATTCTATTATTTAATTGTTTGTTTTTTATTGTACCTGTTTGTTAGCTAAGTGGTTTATTTGTGTTGATTTCTTATTAACTCTTATTCTTGTTGATAATAAATACAACACATTTGAAACATGCAGGGGGCACCAAATTTCCTAGGTCCAGCACTGGGTGATTATTGACAGATAACTATTTTAATGAGGCCTGGTTTGAAATCTGTTTCACAAACCATGATTCAGCATGACACTTTTTTCACTGACAGCTGCAAGGCCATCGTGGTGGCCTTTTGTTATCTGCTGCTAAAAGGCAATGGCTTTGACATTATGGAAGTGAAGCTATGATGAATAGATTGCTATATTTGGCCATATTTATACAACAAGAGGCACAGACAGATTGGAAAAGATGGCGGGGAGAGTTGTTTCGCTTTATTTACAAGCTAATGACTGTAACTGTGGTTCTGAAAACTCTCTGAGGTGCATCAGTACCATCTGTAGCGTCAACAATCTGCACCGATGCTGCTTGTTAGTACCTTTTTATCTAAAAATGCATGTCTCTATTTAAGATACAATATTTATAAACTAGTTGTGGAGGCTCTTTAAAATAATTGATGGTAATAAAAATGCAGAATGTAACTTGTCTTGGGGACAACTACATTATATAACTGTTTAACTCTTTGAAACTGGAGCAAATTGGTTTGCTTTCTCTCAAAAACATGGGGAAAAAAGGCAATAAGCGACTTGCCAAGAAATGTCCCCAAATTGCAAGAAATTAGTAGATTTAGAAAATTATGTTTTTAAAAAAGAAAACTACATTTGTTATTATCATA
>NW_024619930.1:474-1078 GCF_008729295.1 Plectropomus leopardus | reverse complement strand
AACAAAACAAAACAACACAACACAACACAACACAACACAACACAACACAACACAACACAACAATCATACTGACTCAATTCAAACAAACTTTATTGACACAACACATGAAGCGATCGGTGTGTCTCCTGTCAATCTATAAATCAATCAAAACTTTTGTTCTTGGTTTTAACCCCTCACTGTTTTTGTTACAAGTCTGATAAAAACTACCAATAGGGGCCTCCTGGGGTCCTTGAGGGGCCTCCTGGGGTCCTTGAGTGCAGCTGAGGTTCCGGAGTTGCTCCGTGAGCTTGACTCAGTCTGGACCGGCTGCTCTTAGTTAGTTTCTGTCCGTCTCTGAATGGATTCAGACGTTTTGAAGTCGCAGCGTCTTTGAGTCGCTCCAAACTGCAGCGACTGCATGTTTACATGTTTTGATTTTTGCAATCGATTACAATTCTACAATTCTACAATTCTACAATTTCATTTAGCAGACGCTTTTATCCAAAGTGACGTACAACACAAGCAAGAATTTAGACTTAAGGAAAAAACCCTTAGTAAGTGCAAAAAGTGCTTCAGGTGCAGGTGTGATTGGTCACAGGTATTGCCGTCTAGTGGCAGAAGAAGT
>NW_024619930.1:0-451 GCF_008729295.1 Plectropomus leopardus | reverse complement strand
AACAAAACAAAACAACACAACACAACACAACACAACACAACACAACACAACACAACACAACAATCATACTGACTCAATTCAAACAAACTTTATTGACACAACACATGAAGCGATCGGTGTGTCTCCTGTCAATCTATAAATCAATCAAAACTTTTGTTCTTGGTTTTAACCCCTCACTGTTTTTGTTACAAGTCTGATAAAAACTACCAATAGGGGCCTCCTGGGGTCCTTGAGGGGCCTCCTGGGGTCCTTGAGTGCAGCTGAGGTTCCGGAGTTGCTCCGTGAGCTTGACTCAGTCTGGACCGGCTGCTCTTAGTTAGTTTCTGTCCGTCTCTGAATGGATTCAGACGTTTTGAAGTCGCAGCGTCTTTGAGTCGCTCCAAACTGCAGCGACTGCATGTTTACATGTTTTGATTTTTGCAATCGATTACAATTCTACAATTCTACAATT
>NW_024619929.1:0-3939 GCF_008729295.1 Plectropomus leopardus | reverse complement strand
ATTACTATTTAAAATTGAAGAAAAATTACCAAAATTATTAGAAAAGATTGAGAAAAAACACCCACAAAACAGGGAGAGCAGAGAAATGGGACGTTTCATTTCAACATATTTGATTCTTTCCATTAAAATAAATCTCGGCACAATTATTGTAAAAACCGGCGTTGTCTTACGAGGCGAGGCAGTTCTCCTCGGCGGCGCAGCGCAGGTTGTACATGGCCATCCTCTGGACGTAGGTGGCGATCTGGATGTAGTACGGATCAGGAACCAGATCAGGGAGACCTGCCAACGGAGCACCGTCAGAGAGAGAGAGCTGCGCTCTGATTGGCTGTCACTGATTCAAACCTATAAGCTCTGATAGATAGGATTTACTTTATTAACCCCTAAAGGGCAAACTAATTTATCACCATGGACAACGAACAACAATAAATATATATGTATGGGCACAACAGTCCACCGTAACCACAGTGCTCACAGACAGCAGGTACGGAGGGGCCCGCAGGGCAGGTGGCTCCCTGACAGACCCTCGGTCTGTCTCCGTCTCCTGTCTTGGACGGAGACACCAACCCGTTCTCACTCCAAACTTGTCAAAGACGCCTCTCAGTGCTGTCAGCATGTGAGCGTCGCACCAAAAACCACCTTCCACATCCAACCTGCACACCAGGCGCGTCCACGTGCAACGCTCACGAGCGCCACCATGTGCCAACGCGGCTGAACCGAACAGAGCACGTTTGCATGAAACGCTGAAAGACAGCATCAGGTAATAAGGCTGGTAACCACGTGATATAAGGAGCAGGAGCGCACCTTAAAATGTCCCCTTTACCTAAACCTGACCCTCATGACAGCCCGCGCTGTTCTGCAAACATAAGGACGTGCTGCGTCATCCCACCACGTGCACCTGATGACATCACTGCAGCAGCGTAAAACAGCTGACGCGGACGGAGACCTAAAGCGTCATAAGCAGACGCGCAGACAGAGCGGCGCCATGTGACGAGTTGTGTTGGCGTATCATACACAGCTGATCGGCACAGCGCCTCACAGTGGACGGACAGAGATCTGCCTCCTGACGCCCGTGTTGACCTCGATCTCCAGTATATTTATTCAAATACTGTACTTTAAAACTAATTTGAGGTATTTTATTGAGTATTTTCCTTTTTCAATGATATTCTTCCTCTTAATATTGTACTTTTTATTGGCTGAATAGAAAGTGAGTCCTGAGCTGCAGAAACGCCTCAAACTGAGGCCATCTGAACTGAATTTAAACTGATTTTAAAGACAGACGTGTGAAAACTGGCACAGCTGTCTCACATGAAAGAGATTATTATGGGATAGAGCTCCTGCACAGAAATAATGAGCCAATAAAAAGTTGCATTAGAGGCTTTGGTGGCCTTTTACAGTTTAACGGAGGATGGAGCGTAAACTGTGTGAAGAGCAGAGGAGAAACAAACCTGCAATCATTCATCATCGTAATTAACACGGGAGGAAAATTAAAACACCAGTTTGGGATGTTTTCAGGAAAAATGAGGCATAAATTCAGTTTTTAATGAATTAAAGTAATGTTTGAGGAGAGGAGAGAAAACGAGGAGACAACTGCAAAAAGCAGAAGAGACGAAACAAGAGTAGAAAAAAGGAGAGAAAACAAGGTGAGGTGATGAGGAGACAAGGACATTAACAAGGTGAGGAGACAAGGAGAAGAAGAAAATAATGAAAGGAGATGAGGAGGAGAGAAGACACAAGGAAAGAAATAAAACAAGTAGACAAAGAGAGGAGAGGAAACAAGGGCAGAAAACAAGGAGACAAGCCTAGGAGGGATGGTAAGCAGTGGGAAGAGATGAGAAGGAGACAAGGAAAGGAAACAATGAAAGGAGAGGAAACAAGGACAGAAAAGAAGGACTAAAGCCAAGAGATGTGAGGAAACAAGAGTAGAAAACAAGGAAAGGAAAGGAAGCAAGGAAAGAAAACAAGGCGAGATAAAGTAGATGGGGAGAGAAAACCAGGAGAGAGAAGGAGGGAAAGGAGACAAGGACAGAAACAAGAAAAGGAGACAAAGAAAGAAGAGGAAACAAGGACAGAAAACAAGGAGAGGAGAGGAGAAGGGAGAGAAAACAAGGAGACAACGAAGAGACACATGCTGAAGAGGAGAGGACACATGAGGAGAGGACACATGAAGAAGACTAGAGGACACATGAGGAGAGGACACACGCTGAGACGTTGCGTACCGTGCTGGTGGTAGCTGGTCCCGTACCCGTGCCGCGGCTGCGTCCAGGTTCTGGGTCTGTAGTACGAGTTGTAGTAGTTGTAGTACGGGTAGTAGTTGGAGGGCTTGTACGGGTTGTACGGATCGTCTCCGACCATCATGTCCTCCCGTCTCACCGGGACAGAGTCCCCGCCGCTGCCGCCCGTCGGTTGCTGCTGGCGCATCGCCGCGCGTAATTGCGCGCCGCTGCTGGCTGCGGGGAGCCGCGGGGCGCCCCGGGACGCGGCGGGGACAGTGTCGTTCCCGCTGCTGAGGACCAGCACCGGGTCACTGCGGCGGGCCGAGCCGCTCTGCCTCCTGCCGGACGGCCGGTACTGAGCGCCGCGGCTCAGGATGCTGAAAACCTGCCCGTTATGTTGCCATGTCAACCCCCGCCGGAGCGCGGCACCGTCACCCGCAGCCTCCTGAGCGCGAGCTCCGTCCAAAAAACTGCAGAGGAAACAGACACGTGCAAAGGACAGCAGCAAGGCGTCACGAGACAGTCCCCTCATCATTCAACATAAAGTGTTTTTAATAAAGAAGAAAGGGATTTCTTCTTCCACGCGCGCACAACCGCGAGACCAGAGAGTTTCTCCCAACTGACAGAGATCAGCTGCTCCGACTGAGGAGGGAGGGAGGGAGGGGGAGGGAGAGAGGGAGAGTTTTTTTAGGTTTCAGGTTTTGGATGTGGCCTCTGACTCGTTATAAATTTCCATTTTGTCCTTTTTGGATTTTATCTCAACACATAAGAGCTTGAGGGAAAATTTTCGAGCTTATTTTCAGGTAATTATCGTGTCATTTGTTAAATGATTTTTTGAATCATTGCCTTTTTCTCCATTTTTGTTTTTAAAGAAATCAAACCAATTTGCTCAGGTTTCAAAGGGTTAAAGAGCTTGTGAAAGAGGTCTGTACGCAGTACAAGACAACCAATGCGGATCCAGGTTTGAAAGACTTAATGTGCTAAAACAGCTGAATGGTTCCTTAAAATCATGTCAGGCTGCACCTGAAAGAGTCTGCAGCTAAAAGAGCGTTTTTCAGAATAAAATGAAAGTCTTTGTTTTCTGTCTGCAGAGTGAGGTGTAATTACAGCGACGCTCCGTCTCATTATCTCTGTGGTCGCAGCTGCTGTCTCATCTCACGCGCAGAGCAGCCGGTGAGACTACACCAGGATCAGGAGGGGCCGCAGAGCTCAGTGAGATCCGGGTCTCTCGGGTTCAGTCGCCGCTCCGCGATCTTCTACAGATCTGCTGTTATTTTCACTTTTGTGTTAAACTAGAGACACATCTCAGTTTTCATGACAGTGATACTCCATTAACAGCCCACAGGCCAAATTTGGCCCCTGGTGGCCCTCAGACATTTTCTGATGCACAATAAAAATGAAGTTATTGACAGTGGGAACTTTTTTTTAGTATAAATGAGGTGCCAAAGTGCATAAACAGCACTGAAATCTTAAAAATGTCTTAAAATCCTAAATATGTTCTAAAATCCAAGGAACATCCTAAAATCTGAGAATTGTCCTAAAATCCCAGAAATGTCCCAAAATCTGAGAATTGTCCTAAAATCCTAAAAATGTCCTAAAAGCCTAGAAGCATGTATGCAGCTCCTGTGGCCCCTGGCCTGCTGTCATTCTGGAAAAAGTAGAGCAGGTTTAGTATCTTTGGTTTATTAAAAGTATGAAAATGTTGTTCAGGCGTTCTGATCCTTCC
>NW_024619928.1:0-1857 GCF_008729295.1 Plectropomus leopardus | reverse complement strand
CCTATTGCAGGACGGTCACTTTGTCAGCACTGTTACCGTTGTTAGCACTGTTAGCAGTGATTCAGCTCAGTCTCCTCCATGTTTGCCTGTGACGTCAGGTGAGAGCCGTGTGCAGACAATCCCGGCCCAGACTCTAAATCTTGTATATAGCATCTTAAGGGATGTTTGTTTGCCCCATGTGTAAAGAGCATACTGTGGGTATTTTATCGCAGTATATCTACTCCTAGTGTACCTGAGTTCAAGAATAAAGTTGTAAGTTGCAAAGCACCCTACAGCTGCATGTGTGAGGCGAAAGTACATTCAGTTAACTTCATGATATCTCACCACATCCTTCACTCTACAACCACAAAAAGAGTGAAGATTTTAGTCACATCTATGGGAAAATAACCAAAAAGTGACACCCAAGATACACTTGCTGCTGTCATGGGATTCAAATCCCACTTCTGACCCACGTTTAACAAGTTAAACTCTTTTAATCAAAGAATCACATTTCACTCATGATGTGTTGATGTGTGCTCACGTCCTGTTTGTGTATCTGAAGGTAAACAGTTAGCAAATGAAGAAGTGGCTTCTGTGACTCTTCCTAATTTAAAAATAGATTAGAAATAAGTTTTTCCAGTTCCTTTACTCTTTATGTCATTTTGTCCTCATTCATGCCGAGAGCTCGCAATCTGATAGCTGCGCCACATTTGTGTGTCGTTTCCAGGAACTGAACTAATCAATGGTTGAGTGAAATAACACTGAAAAGACACTGCCTGTGTTCGTGTTTAATGTTTATAATCAGTTAACATGCTGTTCCGCTCAACCATATCCCTAAAAACCAAACAGAAGTCTCACAAGTTTAGACTCTTATAAATGTTTAAAATCAACTCTAAATCATCCTTGCATAAGCACTTTAACTTTGTATAATGAGAGTCAAATGCATTTATCAAAAGGCTAGAAATATAATCCTAATCCTCATATAATAAATATATTCACTTTGAACAGTTTTCAACTCATCTTGTGACTTCCTGAAAAAAATCTTGTGACTTTCTTGAAACCACAGCTGTTAAGTATCACTATCTAATCAGCATGTCGACACCTCGGAGAGAGAAAAATGTCTCTGCTCTCACAGATCAGATTTTTTATTTAACATGCACTTTGAAGCACCATGTTTAGAGTAAAAACCATTTTTCTTGAAACTCTGCAGATTTTAGAGGAGAACTGACATTTTAAAATTCTTCCCTCCTGCATAGAAACACTTGTCGTGGACTCTCTCTTCGTCCCTTTTGTTTGTTTGCTAAACCTTCTGGACGCTTCAGCCGGACCTGATGGAAGCCAGGGGAAAGTATGATTTCACTGCAACAGCAGACGACGAGCTCAGCTTCAGGAAGGGCGATATACTGAAGGTCAGTGGATGATGAGTTTTCTCTAGACATGGCTTCATAAAGTTTTATCATCATTGTATGACGTGCCTTTTCTTTGCTTTTTCTGATCAGATTTTAAGCCCACAGGATGAGTGGTATAAAGCAGAGATGAACGGACAGGAAGGATTCGTACCACAAAACTACATCGAGATGCAGACTCCGAGGTAAGAGATGTTTAAACCCTTTAACAAGCAGTGAAACTGGAAGGAAGTCTGTTACCTTATTTGGAGTAGCGTCCAGTTTACATTGTTAGAAATTAAATGTGTAAACCACATTAAGATCACAGCAACAACAGATGCTAATTCTGCAACAGGACTGCTGACATAACTCAATAAAATAGGAAATGTATATGTATAGACTAATATTTTAAATAATAAACTTAAAAATGTTTCCTTTCAGAGGAGACCACAAACAGGACTGTATAAAAAAGATATTTATTCTATAGAATAAA
>NW_024619927.1:0-3408 GCF_008729295.1 Plectropomus leopardus | reverse complement strand
TCTATCGCAGGCCATACTTGGCCCACTGGCTGTAAGCTGAGTATTAATGATCTAGGTTCAAAAATAATCTTTGAATCGAATCGACCCCCCCCCCTCGGTTGATAGTTTTTTCAGTCTTGTAGGCACATTTTCGCAGGGGTACAATACACAACGAACGAGTAAAAGTTGATTAAAACTGCCAGACGGTGTCATTTTGAAAACACTGCAGGTACCAACAAAATAGAAGGAGCTTGAAAGTCGCTAAAAAGTGGACGGGAGGAGAGTTGGATGGGTCTAACAAACCCTGGACTTTCACTCGGGAGCTATGTGATTGTATTGCACAACAGACTTTTACCGATGTAAGTTTAAACTAATGAGCAGAAACTGCACATTTCATGTGAAAACATGAAGTCTTTTTGTAAAGGACGCAATACATGTTACAAGTGTAAATTGACACACCGTCCAGGAGTATTAACAACAGATGCAGGAGGACAGCACATCATATGTAGATGTGAAAGTGACTAATTGGCAATATTTGACGAGTTGGGATGAAACTGTGTTGTCCAGAGAACCATAGATTTGCTTTCATTTCTGGATAAACTTGCAGAAACTTAAAACTTTAGTTTTGTTTGGAATCACTGCTGCGGTTCACACACCAGTTCTTCTCACCTGCTTTGGAAAAAGGTCAGAATTGTTAAAAAACACAGTATGAGTTTTGTAGAGAGAAAAAAGAAATGGGTATGGTCCTTTAAATTACCGTTACAGGAACAGGAATATTTCTGCACAGCAGGTATTTAACAAGAGACTGTGTGAGGCTTTTGGGACGATTTGGGCAGCCTCCCAGTAACAGTAGAACTCTACTTAAGTTGTTCCTACAAGGCCTGGCAAGTAAACTACTGGGTGCACTAATTAATAGGTTTCCGGTTGCACTCAATATAGAACCAACACCCTGCCAGCATCCTGCCAACCTGCCTGCTGTGGAGCATCAGACTCCAAAGGGCCACACTCAAACAAAAACAACACGGGCGAACACAAACTATTTCATAAGGTGAGGGGATGAATCATCAGGGCTGCATTCAGTTACAGCTTACTTATATTGATGAGACTCTGCCCTCGACTTTACAGCCCACTCTTATTATTCCACTGAGCTGCATTAGCAGATTGGTTCTGCGCTCTATATCTCAACTCACAGCGATGACAAGTGACAGTTCACTGTCAGGAAGAAAGGACACCGCTGCTCCTATTCTCACCCCTGCTGTCAGGGTTCGAGGTGGATGATTTGTCACCACCAGTGTCTGTTTATACACTTCATTATTGCAGGTTCAAGCTGTGACTGCCAGGTATCAGGAACTCAGACAAGCACCTCAGCTGCTCTGTATGCAAAGGAAGGAGTAACAGACCAGCAGGTTCAAAGCTTTTAGCATTTATTGTAAAAGCTTAACTTCTGAACTTCTTGTTAGAGCTACTGAACATGATCTCCATCTGATACGTACACACTCTTTCTGCCCTCATTCTCTCATTACATTTCCTAGTATATTCAGCCGTGGATAGCTGCAGTGTGGCTCTAGGGATGGCAGTGTCAGCCTATATATTGGTCGATCCACCACCTTGACCCAGACTGAAATGTATCAACAATTTCTGGATGGATTAAGATGAATTTTTGTACATCCATTGTGTCCAGAGATTGAATCCTAAAGGACTTTGCTGGTCTTTGCTGACAGATTTAAATAGCCTCCTTTGATCTTTTTTAAATTGTTCTCACACAAAGTTCAGATATTGGCCACAAGCCAAAGGGAAAACTCGTGGTCACAAAAATGTGAATGATTTATCTACTAGAGAACTCTTCAACTTGTCAGAGAAAAGCATGGATGTCAGAGTTTATGTCAAACTCATTTATGACCTCAATGTTAATTTAAACCAATTCAGTTTTGTGTTAACTGAGTTTTTTGCCATCTGGGGGTGGTGCCTGGTTTCACTCCTAATTTGACAAATACTGATAGGTCAGTGGCTCTTGGCAGTAAACACTGACGCACAGAGGCAACCTTAGTGGCGGTTTGACACAGGTGGCAAGGGTTTCTGGGCAACTCTGAAGTATAAAGAGCGAGAGCGTCTGCACAGGGCAGGTGAGAGATGAGGTGGATTGGTCAAACCGGGAGCCCGTGTTCGTGTCCCATGTGAAATCAAAAGTCAGTCAAGTTATTATAAAACGTTGTGTGCTTGTATGTGTGGCATGCTACACTAGTGACGTTACTCTACGCTCAAAACAACTGTAGTTATTTGAAGCCAAACCATGATTGTTTATTTTCTAAACTTAACCAGATACTTTCACTGACTAAACTTAAGGAAGCAAACTCTAAAAACAAAGTGTTTTGCCTACATTATAAGTTTATTTTGAGAAAGACTATATGAATTAAAAAGCTGAAAAGGTACATTCCCTGTGAAACTGAAAGTGAAAAGACAGCATCCATGTACCTGAACATCCTGATGCAGTACCTAGCATGTCATATTTAGACTTTTTTGTTTGTTTTTTAATTCAACATGTCCGCAAACTTCGTTATTGACACAACCAGCAGATCTGAAGCATCAAAATTTTCATTTGGGATCATGTGTCTGGCCACCTAGTCACATTCACTCTGTTTTTGGTCTCCACCGACTCCTGAGGGAAACATCTCTCTTCAGCTGCTAAATGCTCCACGCTGTTTACTTGTTCTGACTGTGTCTGTCTTGGTGCTTGGAGCTTTTTTTTTACTGAAAACAGCTGCTATAGACACAGACTTCGATGAGAACAGTGATAGTAAATCAAAACAGTTAAAAAGAAAACAAAACAAAGAGCTTAAAGGAGCTACAATGCTTTGTAGAGATGAGGTTAACTGCAGAGTTGGGTGATAAATCTGTGTTCAGCACTATATAATTAAAATATAAACATATATAAATATATACACATATACTCAGTTTATGTATTAGAGCAGTCTGGTTCTATTTTCATACAGATTCAAACTCTGATATTTAGTTAGGACACAGACAAATGTACCACCATGCGTCTTGACTCACTGGGACTGTGTACTGTGCATGCAGCACCAAACACGTTGTATGTAGGATGGCTCCAGTTGATACTGAAGGTTCCTAAAGTGGAGATAACTGATGGATGGGGCTGCTACCTGCCCGGCTCTCCTGTAGATTTATGGCAGCATGGCTTCCTGTCCTGTATAGTAATCCATTTGTGGGACACTGCATCATTTTTCCGACAGCTGAATTGGGGTTCTGTGCGACCGCTCACCGTAGTTTATAGCACAAAGGCTGGCAACATGAAATCCCGTGCAAAGGCCAGAGACGTTTTCACTAATGAGAACGTTATATAATGAGGTTAAATTTCTCCTGTCAGTCTGAACAGGTGACACAGAAAGGTGAATGTTGACACAGGTCCTCACA
>NW_024619926.1:0-2142 GCF_008729295.1 Plectropomus leopardus | reverse complement strand
CCCCCGATTTGCACCACCCCCTCTCCCTTTATAAATGACAAACTGTCCCTAAGTCTCAGTTACCGAATAGCCCCTGTGATTTTTTTTTAAAAATGGTTGAGGACTGCTACTTGTTGTCTTGTATATCAGATCTGCAACTTTTACCCCAATCTTGCAGTAAATTTCCACACCATGCCTTCATGATACATGTTGTAAAAAAAATGAAGCAATTGAAGGCGAAAGGATGCTCTGTAGATGCTCTTCTAACCTCCTCACCACTATGTGAAATGATTTCCCCTCATGGCAGGACTATTTCTGTCCTATATATCAAACTTCCAATTTTTGATTCACTATCTAGAACAGGACTATAAAGTGTGCTTGTAGTTATATGCTTGCATGTGAGTTGTAAAAGAGATTGAGACAGATGGGAGCTTAATGCAAGTAAAGTTCTCTTAGATCTGAGCTCTCTTGCCCACTCCAGCATGTGGGAGGAATGGGAAGCAAGGAACAGATTGATAATGACTTGTAAGGGAATCATGAGTGCTCCTGCACACCATGCAGGCAGATTTTCCTCAGCTGGAGGAGGTCGGTTTTAGCCAGTAAGAAATTTAAAAAAGGTGATGGGTATTAAGGGAGAGAATAGTGCTTACAATAAGAACTGGTCATAAATAAATTTGAAATGGCTATGAGTGTCAAAACAGCTCAGGATTCATTTGGCTTAAGAGGCAAATTAAATCTAATTTCCACCATCACAGCACCTCAGTTGGTTGAAATTGATCCTCTCTGCACTGTTAACAAACTGTATTTTCTTGATATTACTCTTGCTAACCCGCTGTTCATGAACAAGTCAGTAAGCTGTGTATTTACCCTTTAAATATTTGATTGAAAAACATGTAAAGTGAAGAGTGCAAGTAACTGATCCACCTTACTCTCAGACGTGATCACTTTGTCTAAAATAGATTTGTAAAAATAAAATTGAAAAATTATATAAGGCCTATATTTTCTTCCCAAATAAAAATGGCCAATATGGGCAGCAAGGACAGTTTATATAGTATTTTTAATATGTAATGCCTTTTCTCTCACTTTGTATTTCTTCTATTTTTGAAAAAAAATAATCATGCTGATACCAACATGCTGTTTTCATCAAATAATGTTTCAGAACTTGCGAATAATTCAAAATAAGAACATTTTTTGCAAGCTTCTGGTCTTCCTAATATAGTCATGGAGTGAGAGCCCAATGCTTTTTACGTAATACGTTTATTACAAGACAAGTCAGGTGAAATCACTGCCAGGGACAGCCCAGATGCCTCAGTGTGATTAAACTGAAAGGCTCATACAGCCATATGGTAAACTCATTGTCTTCTCATCTTGCTTTCTCGTGTAATATATATTTTGTATTTAATTAAATTTCTGCCTCCATCTGCACCACCAACTACTGCAAAATAACCCATAAACAAAAAACTTTAATTTGTAGAAACTGTAATATTGCATAACTATATCATGCCTGTCTAAATTTATTTTCTGTTTCTCCATGTGCTCTCCTGTCTTTCTGCCTTGCTGAACTGCCTTTGTTACTTTGACCAAGGCCGAGATGTAACATTTCAATCTCAGATTGGCACTCACATCATAGTGAGAGTTGGATGCTCATTCACAGAGAACAGTTCTGTATATGCTGTGTTTGAAACTTCAAGAGAATGTACTAAAATAGTTTATTTAAACATTCAAAATCAACACATCTAGAGTTACATGTTTTTCACTGGACCGGAAGGAGATGAAAATGTGTTTTCTGGAGGGTTTAGGTAACCTAAAGCTGTTAGACAAATGCGGGGGAGTCAAAACTGGGATATGAGATGACTTGCCCATTGATTTTTTCTTATGCAGTTTTATGGCCAGTTGGATGGAGCTGCACCTATTGATTATTTTTGTAATCTAACGATTATTTTTTTCAATTAGTGGACTGATGAAACTATCAATTTATTGATTATTCTGAAGATAATTTTCTTATTAGCTGAATTATATATATTCACCCCCAAATAAGTAAATAATTAAATAATTGTATTCAATTATCTGCTCTTTAAAACATGATGTTAGCAGCATATTTTAAAATTTGTCTAATTTGTATGTTACTGCTGTGTTATAGCAGTAGTTATGATGTTTATGATG
>NW_024619925.1:0-2232 GCF_008729295.1 Plectropomus leopardus | reverse complement strand
ATGATGATGATGATGATGATGATGATGATGATGATGATAAAAATAATGATAACTGGTACATGTATGTAAGTTCATATAAAATAACTATTTCTTAACTTTCATTCCATTTTCCCATTTTCCCCATATTTCTTCAAAGATATGAACTTGGTTTCTGATTCTCGTGGTTATTTTTTCATTGTATATATTTAATTTACAAGATCCCTCCATTTAGAATTTACCAAATTGTAATTTTTCTAATCAGTTTGTTGCAAAAACAGAATGACGTTCATTCACAAATAAAAAAACATGAATCTTAAATCACTCTCACTGAAGCCTGATGATGCGGACTTGTGTGTTTTCTCTGTTTTTCAGGTAAAGTCCTGCCGGGTGTGGACGCACTGAGCAGTGTCTAAACTTCCCATCAGCCTGCTGGTGTTTGGGTGAATGCGTGTTGAAGTGCGAAAGGTGTGTAGCTACTCAGCCAGACTTGTTTCCTCCTGAAACCTTAAAAAAAACATCTGCTTTTACAGCCATTTAATCTTCTATTCAGTCTTTGTTTTTTAAGTAAAGTTTACTTTGCCTCAGATCTATCGATGTAGAGCCTTCTGCCTTACTGCAACATGCTGATGTAACTCGGCAAGTAGAGGAGTAAAACCTTTAAGACAAAAAGATCAAATGGTTTGTTAAGACGGTAGGTGTTTTTTTTTTTTTGCTCATATGATACATTTTTTTCTGTCGACCTGCTGAATAAGCGGCTGAAACACAGCAGATATGGTGTTACTGTCACCTGAATCTGTGTTAAAGCTAGCCGTTCACCCCGAGACACTTAAACACTGGCTCGTGTGAATGTGAGTATGTGTATTGCTGCGTCACTTTTGCGTAACCATCATGGTAAGCGTCACTGCACCACCCTCAGTGTGTATACATACAGTATATATATATAAAGAAACGGTTCGTGTGATGTGTGCGTGCGTAGGCGTTTTGTTTTCGTCGGCTCTGGTCATCTGTCTTTAAATCTGGTTGTTGGTTTCTGAGCGGCTCAGACGGAGACGTGCCGTTGATCTCAACTGATCTGCTCAGAATAATAAAACCGTCTCTGTGTTTAAAAACGTGTCTGTGACTGTTTCCTCATTTTAAGTACAGGTAGTAATTAGAGATGAATTTTCAATAAAAAAAAACATGCCATAGCAGTTTATTGTGAAGACAAATCATCCATCAACTCACAGAAAACTAAGTACATTTTCTCAAGTACTGTACTTTAGTATAAATTTGATATACTGGATGTGAGTGTACTTAATTTTTTTTTCACACGCCGCCTTTTACTTCAACTACATTTCAGAGAGAAATATTGTACTTTTTACTTTACTACATGTATCTGACAACTTTTGTTACTTTACCGTTTAGATTTTTTGCACACTAAACGTAGATAAAAATACAGCTAACAGTTTGGAGCTTTTGCAAAAAGAAATTTATTTTCAAAAATTATAATACAAGCTTTTTTAGGTTTGTAAATATAAGTGAAAGTCACTAAAGTAATAAATGTCACTTTTGAAATAGTTAATACTATGGGTGAAAGTTTGGGGGACACTCAGGAGACACATCCCTCCTCAAAATTTAGAACATGTGCATTTACTCTCCCAATTAAAACATGAAAGTAGCAGAGGACTCCTTTTTATTAAGACATTTACACCATAAAATGATGCTGAAAATGCTTAAATTGGTGCATAAAAAGTCACCAGAATTCACAAAATTAAATATAAATGCTCAGATTTTTTTGGCAGAGGACCCCCAAACCTTCCATTTCACATGTAAACCCACAACCTTGTTTATTACTCTGAAGTTCACATCAAATTCTTCGACAAGATTATAAAAAAAACATTTGTCTTTTATGTCTGTGGATTTTTAACCACTAGATGGCAGCCTCAGTTTTCGCACACAATAAAGGTCCAACCTCATTTTATTCACATGACAGTGCAGGAATAAAGAAATGTAACTTTTACTCTCAATTTCAGAAAATAGAAAGTACAGAGTGCAGGCTGATGTTTTCTGGTGCTGTCAGTGGAGTCCGCATCAGGTGCAGTCAGCCATTTTCATTCACATAATCTGGTTCATCTGTTACAGAAGACGATAGATAAATGCAAGATGTGTTTTCAAAACCTTTATGTAATAACATCATATCAGCTATATTGCAAGAAAGTTATAGATTTGGAAAATTATATTTATAAAAGCTTGGGGAAAATGTCATGGGCAAAA
>NW_024619924.1:0-3378 GCF_008729295.1 Plectropomus leopardus | reverse complement strand
TTGCAGCTGAAAACTGACACATAAATGTTCAGCTAACTAATATCTTAAATGTAATTTCCATGTTGATTTCCTCTCATCAAACTTATCCTCCTCCCCTTCTTTCCCCCTTCCACCTCCCTGCACCTCCCCCTCCTGATCTGTACACTGGTTATGTAAGTGGCCCCCTGAGGTGTGTGTGTATGTTTGTGTGTATGTGTGAGTGTGTGTGTGTTAGGACGGTTGAGGAAGAGCTCTGAGGAGACAACTTGCACTGAATGACAGTTAACCGTTAATCCGATCCTGCAGATGTCTGATTCATCGAATTGATAGTGAGTCTGAAGAGCTTTGGCTTCGGTTAGAAAGCTTTAAGAAGAGTGAAGGAAAAATAACCACACACAACTGGCAGAGCATCAGTTGGACAACTAGATAAGACGGACATATCGGTGTCGATTTTAGAAAAGTAGAGAGACTTGCAAAGCCGATGCAGAAGCCAAAAATGTACCAAAGCTTCCAACAGCCAGAGAGTTTTAAAAGTAAAAGTCCTGCATTTAATTTGTTGTTTGATGTCCAGAATAAATGGCATTTTGAGAGTATGTGGTATAGTATTGTGACATATTTCTGAGTTAAACAAGATGAGACAGACGAGATATAACGTTAGGAGGAATTAGATTTGATTGTTGAAAAGTCGAGGCCCTCCTGGTGTTACGCTGATGGCGTCGAGGTATCTGTCAGAGAAAGAGACGAAGCTTTCCGCTGTAAAACGTCTTGCCTATAATCTGGAGCTGTCACAGACATCACTCTCCTCAAGTGAATCAATTCTAGCCAGTGGACTGTAACTACGGTATTTTTGAGGAAAACGAAAACCCACTGATGTAACGTTACCATACTGCTGCTAGCTAGCATCCCCGTCTTATAAGAATGTTTGTTTATATTTAATACAACAAATACATCTTGGGGAAAAAGTAGCACAGAGGGAATTACGTTTTCAATTAACGTGAGGAAATGTTAATTTCACAAAAGTGCTGACACTGAATGTATCAGTAAAATGTTTCCTAACAAGGTATTTCACTTGTTTTCCACCAAAATAGGCATTGTTGCTCTGCAGTATCCACTTATAGAGATTTTTGTTAATACATTAATTAATATTTAAATGAAATTATTAATTTTTCCTAAACTTATCCAAAGTGCTTTTGTTGCCTTCGAGGCAGGAGTTTGGAGGCAAACCCAAAGTTCTGGTGTCAGTGTTTCTTTATAGAAACGTCTCTGGACATGATCAGTCAGTATTATGATGCCGCAGTGTAATAAAGATTGCAGGTGAGTAAATGTGATTTGTAGGAGACAGGGTTGTAGCTAGCTAACGTAATCGTAGCTCAGTGTGGCTGAAAACTGCAGATGTATTGATGGATGGATGTCATGATATTATTGGTTGAAATTGATGGGCAGTAGCGTATGTGAGCACATATCAAATATAGGAAGAAAACATGATTTAATTTGGTTATAAAAATGTAAAGAAATATTTATTAATGTATTATTGTCATATTTTTGAATATCATGTGCACTGTCTGTCTGCAGATGGGATCTAAAAGGGTCAAAAAGGAATTTTTGAAATGTCATTATTACTTTAAGTAAAAGTATCAGCAAAATGTAGTTAAATTATCAAAAAGTTGTCATTATGCAGAAAAATCACACTGTGTTCTGCTGTTATGATTGGATTATTAACATGTAAGAAGAATTTTGCCATTGTAGTTTTTAGAGGTTCCTACTTTTATCTTCCCGGTGTTTTTATTGAGTGGGAGAGCGACTTTAGTCTTGCATAAATCTGAAGTCCTCCTGATTGTTCTTTAACTGTTGTGTGGGAAGAAACACTGATTATATTTAACCGATATCCGTAAAAGAGTCCCAAAATAAACAGCTCCCTCAGATAGAAGATTAATGTTTTCTTAGTTTAAATATTTAAATATCAAGGGAAATATGGAAGGAAAACCTGAGAAACAAGCATTATTGTAAACAGAGAGGCTTTAACTCTTCCACAACGCAAAAGCAAAGTAATTTAGCTAAACATGTTGAGGTCATACATGCATGTCAGACACTTCCCTCTGTGTTTAAGTTGTGTGTCAGCAGACTGTGCTGGACAGTAAAAAGGTGGATTTCAATATGCAGAGAACTACATACAGGAAGTTTAATGAGTTCTGCCCTCCATCATTTAAAAGGAATCAGTGAACATTTAGGAGCCGTCAGGGGTGTGAGGCAGCCTCGTCACCTTCATACTCAATTAGAAATCTATTTTTGGAGGACGTTCGGATGGATTTTCTCCAAACTAGGACAGGAAGTCATGCCAGTTACTTTGTGTTAATGACTCAGAGATTTCTGTTCAAGTTTTAGCATCTTTGAGCTCCGCTTTGATATTTAATGCATCACTTTGCATCACTTTGCATCACTGCAGAGATTATAAAGACAAAAGAAATTGGGTAAACAAGTGCATAATTTGCCATAAATGAAGCCAAGGTGACCTTAGGCCACGTCTCAGGATTAATCTGGGATGTGATCTAGTAATTTTTTTATTTGTCAGACTGTCCAGTGGGGTATTATCTGTTTTCTTTGATAGTTATAAAGGACTTGAACAGTGTGTTAGAAAGTGAACCAGGCTTTGTTTGTAGAACTCTGGAGAGGAGACAGGGTATTTTGTTCAAGTGTAGTTTGAGCTATGATCTGTTTTCTTCTCTTACAAGACTTGTTTTAACATTTAATTGTCATGTGGGTTGGGCAAAACCTCACCCTAACCTGAGGAAGACCATATGTGGTTGAAACATCAACATATCTACGTAGAATGAGAAATGAAAAGAGATAAAGGCTGTTACTGAGGGTGCTTTTTTCTGATTTCAATTTTTAATTTGGAGGCAGAAAGTGTTTTTCTGTCTAGCTGGAAAATTTGAAGTTTTCTTGACTGTTAATTGGCTGTTGCGTGGGAGGAATTACGGTCTTATTGTTAGATATCTGTAAAAGAGGCTTAAAATAAACATCCGTCTCAAACTAACTCTGAAGATAAATATTCTCTTTAGATTGAATACTTGATTAATAAGACTGAAGAAAAACCTGTGAGCCAGATGTTATTGTGTGTTCTTAAAAACAAAGTTTCAGGAACGAGACAGAAACGCCTTTTCATGCAGATGATTCCTGTCCAGCAGTGCCTGTTAATGATACTTTTGACTGAGGTGCACTCAACTGCACCTCAGTCAAAAGTACGCTGCCATTTTTCTGCTGTTACAGTGTTTTTGATGCCACAAAGAACAAAGAGTTGGATGGATGGAAATACTGAAGATATCGTTATTCCTAGTGGTACAAGTAGGACTAAAACTGTAACGGTACGGTTAACTTTGAAAGGAACTAATTCATATGACA
>NW_024619923.1:0-2958 GCF_008729295.1 Plectropomus leopardus | reverse complement strand
TAAAGAAGAAACATAGTAGTGCGCCAACAAAACCAATGAAGAAGAAGACTACTGCTGGTAAACATGATGTAAAAATTGCAAAATATTCCAAAAATCAGTTTTGGGAGGAAAAACAGCAGACTTGTTAGAGCTCATAAATTCATAGAAAAACGTTTTAGTGACAAACAAACTTTTGTTTACTAGAAAAAAGAAGAAAATTGGGGAGATTTCTGGATTTCTGCTCTCCCAAACTAAGCTGAAGACTAAAATAAATCATATTTTCGTGCTTGTGTACGTCTTTATTTTTACGCTGACTGCTTATAAAAAGAATCACACCTGAGGACACTTTTGTCCCTTTGTCTCCTCCTGAAGACTGACCTTCACAGTGTCTCAGAATCCTTCAAGACCCTCATAAAACCGTCCCTCGTCCTTCTGTCTCACAGATACATTCTCCTCTTTCGTCCATATATTCCACTCAAACGTCGTAAATATTTCACATCACAACGTTTGTATGAAATATCGGAGTGATTTTCTTCCTCATTAAAGATCTAATTAATATCAGACTTTAATGTGAGTCTTCACACCTCGCCGCAGGTCTTCACACAGCCCCCACAATCCTCTGCTCTCACTCACACACAAACACACCTCTGAATGTGCATTTCCTGTTTTATTTTAATAATTCTCCGCTGCTGCTGATCTTTAGAGACGCTGTGGAAAAGTGACGGAAAAACAACGTGAAGAAAAGTCACTGCAGAAGAGCCAGCTCACAGCACACACAGGATGTAAATAAGTACATTTACTCGAGTACTGCACTTAAGTACAAATTTAACCCTTTGAAATCAACAGCAGTTTTCCTGTGTTGCGTTCAGATACTTTTTACATTTAAATCTAAAACAACTGAGCAGATTGTTTTTTTGTTTTTCGGGGTTTTTTTCAAAAATATGAACAAAAGGCAAAAAGCAAGAAACTGGTAAAATGTGAAAAGAAAACAACGACAAAATTAATTTATGAAAATAGAGACAGCGAGAGAGACAGAGAGAAAATCATAAGATTTTTTTTTTAATAAGGAAAAAATGTCCAGAAAGGTATTTTTATTATTATTCAACACGCTGTCATCCTGTCTGACCTCTGACCTCCCGTCACTTCAACGCGTCACATCCAGGCACGCAGAGACGCAGAAAAGATCTGAAGACACGAACAGAGACGAGAAGATGGAAGTGGGACAAAGTAAAAAGAGACGAGAGAGAGACGAGAGAGAGAGGAGACAGAGGGAGAGAATCAAGGAAAAGAAGAAAAAGAGGCTTCATCTGCATCTCTAAACAGCTAAAAATACAGAAAGTGGGCCAACAGAAAGCAGGTCTGACCAGTTCACACACACACACACACACACACACTCAGAAAAACCATCTTTAAAACTCTTTTAAACTTCGTTGGTAACTTCGTTTAAACAGCTGAGTTTGACACCAAACCTCATCAACTGTTCAGTTCTGACATTTACTGTGTGGACGTTTAGAGCAACAACGACAAAAGTTCATTATATTCACTTTCTTTAGTCCAGAAAAAGAGCGATAGGGATTATTCACAATTTCAGATATCTGGATCACACAAATCATTCTTATTAATTATTCTAACAGTAAAAACCATCACATTTTGTAGGTCTTGTGGACAAACAGTGCAAATAATAACAGGCTAAAAAAATAAAATTAAATAAAAAAAAAACAAAAACCTACTACCAAAAATTATTTTAAAAGTTGTTTGAGATGGGGGTGAAAATTTAAGTTGAAAATTTCATTTCAAAATGTGCACTTCGTATCACCAGGAAAAGTTTCTGTTTATTAGTTTGTTGAGTGAAACTTCGAAATATTTTTAGGTGGAAAAATAATTTAAAATATGATAAATTCACATTATTTTAAACTTTATTTTAAAATAGTTTAAAATAACATGCAAAACATGATTTTTACAAGATGAGGAGGAGGTTTGACTCTCACCAGCTGTTTACAGGGATTATTATGTATTTATTTGGCAAATGAATATTCATTTTTTCCTAGTTTATCGTCTTTTTTTCTGTAAATAATCGTGTAACATTGTAGATGTGTGATTTGGGGCCTGTGGGTGTGTGCATATATGTTAAATTAATGACTATAGGTTTAAATGAATAAGGAAGCTGGTTAATTGAAATTATGTGATTTGTGCAGAAGGGTTGTGATTAAATAAGTTTCCTCTCACTCTTTTTTAAATATTTGAACCAAGTCGTCATGTATTTGAGCATTTCTTTCACTTTATGTTTTTCATTGTCTGTAAATATTACTTTTTGTCTGTCTGCTTTTTTACTGTTTTTATGAACTCAGACAGACACAAGCTACACATCTTTGTGACCTCCACACGACGATTTCTCGGTTGTGAATATTTTGGTCCAAAATCAATTTGTTGCAAATATCCAGATCAGGTTTGGATCATTATTCAGAGCTCCCAGTTTCCCCAGTGCCTCCGACATCAGGTGTTCATGTTATCTGAAGATCTGAGCGATGGAGAGTTTGGCGGTCTGCAGGGAGGCGACCAGCGACAGCACGAAATGTCACAGTGCATACATTACCATTTCAGCTGGCTGACAGCTGACCTCAGATCAGTCTGATGGATCCAAATTCAAATAAAAAACATCTGTGAGTGAGAAAAGGGCCAGATGGGAAATCCAAAACTCACACCGAAGGCTTAAAACACAAGTCATAACCAAGAGAACACAAAAACATTAACGTCTCATTTTACATGTAACTTTACAAAACATGTATTTAAAGTAATTTAATCTAAATGCTCACATACGTTTCTGCAAACCGCAGAGTTTTTACATTTACATTAGGATGATATTTTGAAACTTTACAATTCTTTATGTTTTAAAAATGCTGTGGTTAATTTGTGATGTTTAAGCACAAAGACCTCTTGATGTTAGTTAGAAAAAAAGTGTTGGTTTTTAGATATATATAC
>NW_024619922.1:0-3987 GCF_008729295.1 Plectropomus leopardus | reverse complement strand
GGTGTCAAAGGGTTAAAGGACTAACTCGAGTCAAAGTTGCTGTGAGGTGAATAAGTCAAAGTGGTTGCACCCTTAAGCAGATCTGACTCTAACAGAAATGGTTACTCAGACTCACCAACAATGATGCCACAGGCGCTCACAAGCCCGATCTCCTTCTTGAGCGCCACTCCACCTCCTGACTCCTTCTCCCCGGCAGCATCCTTGGCAGAGCCCGACGTGCTGCTCCGTTGTCTTGCACCGTCCGTCATTGTTGATGGCTGGACTCTCGGTTTTGGGTTTTTCGTTTGAGGTTTTAACCCTCTTTTCCACCTCACAGCACCTTGTGCGCTCGCCTCGCCTCAAGCCTCTCTTGTGTGCGTAAAACCACGCACAGAGGAAACGTACTGCACTTATCTGATGAGGAAAGTTGTTGCAATGTCAGCAACCTGTCACAATGACGGCTTTACCCTGAGCAAAGCAAGAAAAAAAAGCAAAAATAAGTGCAAGCTGTTGGAAATCTTGTGCTGAGTGTCAGTGTCCTGCCGCCGGAGCAAAAAAAAAAAAAAAAAAAAAAAAAATCCTGTCTCCAGCTGCAACAATCAAATTGTTTGCTTGTGCCTGCCGGGTGCCACAGGTGGTGCTACAAGTCACAATCACATCAAGTCCGGTTGTCGAGCAGAAAACACATATTTCCAGAGACAGTCCTTAAAATGTCACACAAGGAAATAACTCCTTTATTTCTGATGTGAAAGGAACAAAAAAAACTCAAAAAGCTCTCACTGTTGTTCCAGGTGTGAGCTGAAGAGACAAACGCATCTTCTCTGCGCGCAACTACAAGCTGCTCCACAAGAAAGTCGTTCAGTTTTGCCTCGTAAACACCGGAGCTGTGTTTAGTTTGGTTCCGAGGAGGTTGTATTTGAGTAAATAACACACCGTCTCCCTTCATATAAGTACAGTAGCGCCGCCTCCCTTCTGCCTTCCCACCCACCTACTCCGGCTTGTTTTTCCTCCTTGCCCTTCTCCAGGACCCTCCCATCAGCTGTTCCTCCAAATTCACTCCTGCTGCAGCTTTACTGTACTCCCTCCACATACAGAAACCCCCCCAAACAAGGCAGCTCATGCGTGAAAAGCAAACGGCACCTTCTTTTCCGCGCCTGTCTCTTAACCACTTCCTGCAGTTTTTTTAACCCCCATTTTTGTCTTACGCACGCACAGAGGCTCTCACTCATTCATACTTTATCATTCAAGATGCAGCGCAAGCCAGAGTCTATATTTAGCCCAAAGATGTCACTCGACGTGATGCAAGACTGCTGGTGTGTTTTCATACTGTGTGTGCTCTCACCCAAGCTGTTAGTAGCAGGGTGTTTTTTTCAGTGCATGATCCTGCACTCAGTCACAAAGTGAGTTTATAATTAAGATTTGACATTTCTGCCTATTTTTTGAGTCACAATTGTTCAATATTGTCTGCTGGCTAGTCATAGGTGATTCATTTTATTTTTAGGTGTGTTTTTTTTTTTTTCCAAGCTGATTTGTGTGAATGTATCAAATCTTTGGATTTTTCAGAATAATCTCTATTTTTTTTAAAACACGTGAAAAAACATAATGAACAACTTGGCAAGAAATGTCCCTGAAAAGGGGAGGGGCAATGTCCAGAAAACTATATTTTTAATTCTCTTAAGAAAAAAAGAAAAAAAACCAGACATTTTTTAGTGCTTTTGCAAAATGTGTCATTTTCTCCATGACACTCTTTTATATTATATACATACAACAGATACTGCCAAACATCCCACAAAATTTCTATGTATAAGTTTACATGAATAAACATTCATTTTGCATTGCGTATTTTAACAATAATTTAATTTAATTTAATTTAATTTAATAGAAAAACACTTAAATTTCTCCATTCCTGTGATTATTTTATTCACCAATTTATGCCTTTTGTGCATCAATTAAGAGTGCAAACATCTTTAATTTTATTACATCATTAAAATAAAAGTCCTCCACTACTTTCCTGTGTTTTTGAACAATTAGAATAATAACTTTTCTTCTGCTCTCTGCTTTACTGGAAACAGATAACACCAGTTACAAACTAAATCAGTGTTTTTGCTCAAGGACGCCCCGGCTGCACAGATGCTTGCAGGCCGGGGCCAGAGGCCTTGAACCTGAGTCCTTCAGTTAATGTCCAACACTTTTTCACTTATCAGCGTCTCCTGCGATTTCATAGGAAAGCTCAGATTCACCTGAGAGACCCCTGCGCTTCCTGAACAACTGTTGACTCATGATAGTCAGTGTCAAACAAAAGGCAGTTACATAATTTAAGCTACTAATCTCTGCAAAAGTGAGCGAGCCGCTGTTGTGCTCTGCTGAGTTGGCAGAACAACAAGGTCACCTGAATCACCTCAGCAGACTCTGACAACACTAAAATACTGCTCGCATGCTTGTGTCGCTTTATTGCTGCTGAGGCGTACCTCTGACCCACATGTTTGTCTTTGTCCCTGCACAGTTTAAAGTCACCGGAAAGGTTTGGTTCTGCAGAGTAAAAATGACTCTAAATGTTCCTGGTCAGTGAAGCAGGAAGGGGTACACATTGCTCACTCACAGTACACATGCTTGACCATTAGAAAACAGGTCAGTGGGCCAGTTTGTTGACATTTGGCTGGCGGGCAGCACCTATGCAGGACATATTTTAGTAGGTCAGCAAGTTTAGCCCAGTTCTGGTGTCTTTTTGTGGTTGATATGAAAGTCAAAACTTCTTCCAAAAGCTTCCTCCTGCTGTAGGATGGTCACTTTTTTGTAATGTTCTTGTGTCTAAGTGAGGAGACAATTTCTTAAATTGGTGCAGAACTAATTGACATGGTTGCAGCCAATGCAAACAGGCTGCAATGTAACGTCTTGGGGCATTTGCACACCGTCAATTTGCATCCATTAAAAATGCTTGTTTTTGACCCTGACAGGGTCAGATTATTACTATAAGTGTTTGACAACATTATGGAAAGAAATCCGGCAGAGATAGACCGTTTTGTGAAAGGGTACAATCCTTTTTTTGTGTTTTTTTTTTTTAAAACCAAAACAGCTCAGAAATCGCTATCACAAAATCCACCTCCATTCAAATAAATACATATTTTATCAGCAAAAACTCTGATTTGGTTGAAATAAACCCTTAATTCAGCCACTTAGATGTAAAAATATACTGGCACTATATACGCAAAAATGATTGTTTATTCCATATATTTCCACTAAGCTTTGCCACTTTCTTGTGAATTGCTGTAGTAGTTTGTTATTCTTAAAGGGACAGCTGGTATGTTTGAAACTCTTTCCTTACTCACAATTACGTTAAAGTCCATCAAAACTGCAATGACACTGAATTTCCACATTCAGTGTAAATAAGTTCTCATTTTAAATGTTTAATCTTGTTTTTTTTCTGCCATATTAAACATTGCCATTCTCTGTTGATCAATATACCTAAAGGAAGGCTTTGTGATCAATCATAATTGATGACCCTTACTGTTTTGGTTCTGACAGCGTTGATAATTTTGGTTCCCTGATCATCGTCTTCACACACTGATTGAATCCAAACAGTCTCCATCTTGCATTGTTTACTTGATTAGATTAGATTGAATTGCATCATTTTTGTGTCATCAATTACAGCAGGATAAAGGAAGGGCTCTGATCAAATAATGACGAGGTAATAGTTTTAGGAAATGGACCAACATCGCTTTTGTTTGAAGATGGAAAAGTTAGATTAGGTGGGTGATACTGAATACTCCATGTATTAATTGATTTATTGGCGAAAAGTTGCAGAAATTGAAACATCTTGAATCTAAAACACTATAAAATACAGAATATATGTAGTTTAAAATAAAAACATCTATGCAACTTCTCATCAAGCTGCAAACCCCCCTGAACTTTGAAGTAAAAATACACAGGAGATGTCTTTTTTACTTGTTAAACTACAATTTATGTCCACTAAATGTGCTTGTTTTTGCCACTGATAGACTCAGACTGTCA
>NW_024619921.1:0-1828 GCF_008729295.1 Plectropomus leopardus | reverse complement strand
TATATTATTTTTTTCAGGTTGTTTTCTTTTAACTTTTTACTTTTACTTCACTGTTTCAAAGTGATGACGAACAACAACAAATACCAAGGTTGCTCTTCATCTCTCCTCCTTCTGTCTCTCTCTCTCCTTCGGGAATTCCTCTGTTCAAACACTCTCACTCACTCTCCCTTCCTTCCTCCCGTTACCATGGAAACGCATAAGTGAATGAGTCATCCCCTCCCTCCTCTTCATCCTCTCAAGGTCATCACGGAGACCACACACTCTCACCTGGAAAATCTGGCCACATTTGTATCGATCGGCCTGTCGTTTGATGGTGTTATTATTTTGACTTGTCTTGTTTGTCTGTACTGAACGAAAATGACCACTATCACAGCATGTTTGTCCCTGACCTTCATTATTATATTGATAAGGTCACGACTGAAGGAAGAAAGGAATATTTTGCTGCCCAAAAGATCAATTACTCATCTTGTGTTATGCTGAATTTGAGAAGAAAACAATGTTTTTCTTGCATGCCTCTGCAATGAATGAAGCTCCAAAAACGTACATAAAACTGGATAAATGAGATTTTCATTATACTGCACAAGTTGTGCAAGAGTTTGTTTTAGTTTACAATATTACAATATTTAAAATTTAAGGCAAAATCTAATCTCTAATTGCAATATTGATATAATATTGATTTACTGCCAACCCTATGATCACTCAGTAAGTCCAACAATTTACTGCTTTAAATATTAATAATAAGTATCTCCACCCAAGATCCTACAATTCCCACAATGCCAATCAATCTGATCCCTAATGACTTCACCGGGGCTATTTCCTCAGACTTTAAATAGCGCCCTCCAAAGCAAAATAAATAATTCAAAAGTTTTCAACAACTGGGTAGTGCAACCAATGATGAGTAAACTGAGTTAAAATTGTAAAAATCAACTGAGTGCTCCTTTAAAGTTGTATCTTTTTTGTATATTTAGTACTTTATGTCAAATAAAAGAGCTGTAGGCCAATTTCTGTTGCCAGCTTGCCATCTGACTAAATGGGCCTTATTCTAAATGAGCATCAGAAATGAGTGAGTGTGACAACATCATCATTCTTGTCCAGGCTGCAGAGACATGATGACATCTGATAAGCATGTTGCAACAGAGACTGATCTGACAGCACACACACTTGTCACACAGTGTGCAGAGAGTGAGCACAGGCTAAATATTAAACCAAACTACTGTCTGTGTAAAAATGCTGGTGCGGTACAGGTGATATCACTGACTCTGTGCCAGGATGCAACATCCTTGTCCTGCAACACCCACACACTCATCGTAAACTTTAAGTGCTGATTGAATGTTGCAATTTGTTTCCAGTTGTTGTTGTGCTGACCACAATGACTGTCACTTTTATTTCTTACACTCAGACTCACTTTTAATACTGCCTTAGTTAAACAAATCAACAGTTTAACCCACTAAGCAAAATGGCTTGATTTTTTTACCCAGAAAACATAGGAAGAAGGAAATGAGAAACTTAGGAAGAAATGAGCAAAAATGTGCACAAAATGAGTAAAAAAAAGTATTTAGAAAATAACCTGAAATAAGTGCATAACAATAAAATAAAAATAATAATGATAATAATAAATATTTTCATTATTATTTCAAATTTTAATTATGAAAATTGTAATAGTATAATTGATATTTTTATTTTAAGCTTTTAGACTTAATAATAATAATAATAATATCTATTAATATTATTTCAAATATTTAATTGTGAAAATTGTAACAGTGTAAAAGATATTTTTCACTACTTTTTAAAAAATGTATAAATATTTAGATTTTTTTTTGCAAATTGT
>NW_024619920.1:0-3597 GCF_008729295.1 Plectropomus leopardus | reverse complement strand
ATATGCAGCAATATGTTTACAAAATTAATTTCCATTAAAAAAGGATTTTATTCATATCTTTTTCATGTTTATAACCACAATTATGTCATTTGGACTGTAAATTTTAGCTGTAGTAATAACTGGGTTCCCAGTTCAAATCCACCAGCTGGCTGTGGCCCTTCAATGTGAAGTTTGCACGTTCTTCCCGTGTCAGTATGGGTTTTGTTTGGGTTTTGGTTCAGCAGCTTCGTCCCACAGTCCAAAGACGTGACGTTTTGGGTAATTGGTGACTCTAAATTGCCCGTAGGTGTTTTCTGTCTCTATGTGTTTGGTGACCTCTTCAGGGTTTAGTAGACTTGGGCAACACCTGTGTTTTCATACCTGGGGTATATCATATATGATGATATCATTGTGTGGCACAAACTCAGGCATAACTCAGTTACTGCTCAGCTGCAGCACAGAGAAATGCAGTCTCGCCAGTTTTTTTCCCAGCATGACGCATGACTGCAGATTTCAGCAAAAATTGACAGTGAAAAAGTTTCTTTAGTCGTTATGTTGACTCTCTACCACCTTTTACCAGTTTCAGTGTCTTGATCTGTCACAGACATGAGGAAATACAAAAGTATCTGTTTTACTCAACCTTTCCTGTTCCTGTTTCAAAATAAAAGCATCGGACGTCAGAGTGACACCACCCCTGCCGTAGATACATGGGCAATCTGTGGGAAACACTGATGCGACATGAGACTGTGTGTTGTGGTGAAGGTGTGTGTACTGAATCTTGTTGTCAGTCAGAGAGGGGTCTTGTGGGCACATCTGTGGACTGCTGGTCTATGACGATGTTGCTACAGCGGCTTTCACAAGGTCTCAGTGTGTTTGTACGGTAAATAGTTCTTTCAGTCTGCCGTAATACATGAACAGTTTGGGACATGCTCCCATTTTCTTGTTTAGAGTCTCGGCATATGATATCATGTTGCGCGGAAGAGACCAAAGTACTGCGATATTTGAACGTATTCCTCTGAAACCTTGAACACAATTGTAATGAGTCACCATAACTAATAGCACAGTATATGGCACTAAGAAAATATACACAATGCTTTTGAGTTTACTTTTATTTATGCCTTGAGTAGGTTTTCCCATTAAAGGGTCTCGATTGTTCACCACAGAGCTTGTTGAGGAGGCCTTTAGCTTGAGAGTGAAGACAATGAAAAAACAACTAACGACATATTGAGAAGTTCTCAGTTCACCATCTTGACAGTTTACAAGACATTTAATTAAGGATAGGTATCAAACACAGATGCTTTTTCAGTTAAGACTAATATTTATCCATAGCACTGAGTAAAAATGAAAACATTCAGTTAGTTCATCCTTTAAGTATTTTTTCAAGAAAAAATGGCAAACATAATTCATTTTCAGGCCCTGTGCTTCTTTTATCTTTTTTTTTTCTTATTTAAATTTAAAATGATAGTGTTTTTGGCTGTTGGTTGGACAAAACAAGAACTTTTAAGATGTCAGCTTTGGCTTTAGTAAAAGGCGATGGGCATTTTTAACATTCTTTTGACATTTTATGGACCAAAGATCAATTGAGTCCTCTTGATTTAAACTGAAATCTTATCCCGACGCTTTTCATTTATGCAAAGTTCTTGTCCGGCTGACTGTGCTCATACAGTTAACATGAGCATGAAAAACCTGGAAAAGTCATTGAATTAGAAGAAATCCTTGAAGTTTACAAAGTCATGGACATTTTTTATGTGCAATGACAATATTACGTTTTTTTTTTCTCTGATGACCCTCTACAATGTAACACAACAACAAATGTTTATCTGTAGCTGCTGACATGAAATGTGTCAATGTGGGATGTTTTTTTTTACTGTCATGTACGTTCACTTATTTTCTCTCCGTGTTTTGTCTCTCACTTCATGTCTGCCAGTGAGCTGAAGTTATGTTTAAATAGACTTTGAATCTGATATGTTTAAAATACATCAGGCAAGTAGAGTAAGTAGTCATAGAAAAATTTTAAAATTTTGTCCTTGAAAATGTGTGAGAACCCGAAGTTAACATCTTGGGAGTTTGGCTTTTTCTATTAAATGAAAAAAAAAGTTTTTATTTCTTAAACTTAGATATAAAAACAGTATTGATTAATGTTGGAAAATGCAACACCTATCTTTATATTTAACATATTTTAGTTTCACATCAAGATTTGCTCAATTCAGCCAAGTTAGTGCCGTTAAAGTGTGTCCACCATTCTGTTATTTTCACAAGACAAGACGCTTATCAATATCGAACAAGTAAACATGTCATACTTGCCTTTTTACTTAACATAGCATTCAAATCTGAGCAGTGGTTGCTGGTGTTTGTGTTGCTTGTTAATTCTTTTTACAGTGTAGTGAGATCATTAGCTCAACCAGTTAAATGTCTGTACGCTGTAATGGCATGCAGCCATTATTGACGTGAGTTACAGTTTTGTGTTTCACGTCCAAAGTCCAAATGTCTCATTTAAACTTGAGAGGCTGCAGTGACAAGAAGGTCACGTGCATCACTGTTCTCTGTGCATGATTTTAGTATTTACTTTGTTTTTGATGTTTAAACATTGTTTGGAATATTTGTTCAGTTTGTTTCTATGTCTTTATCACCCCATTCAACTCCTCTATTTTCTGTCTTTTCACCCCTTTTTCATTTTGACATCACTGATGGGTGCTGTGGTTTTCATTCTGACCCGAAGTACTGAGAGAGATTTACTGTCATACTCATTTAAACAAAACCCTCTAAATAGATGCAAAGCAAATCAGATTTAAAACTAACAGTACAAAATTACCAAGTAGAGAATATGAAAATATCAAATGCACAACAAACAAATCGACAAGACAGACAATGAATAAAAGCAAAATACCACCAAAGGTAACTCATTGTTCTTGCATGCTACCAACATGCACAGCACATCATTCTTTCACAGTAAATTGTTGGACTAACTGTCACATCTTTTTGTGCACAAAAAAAGTTTATCAGCGCGCCTGTAAACATGTTTGTGAACTCATTTCTGAAGTCTTTTGTGGCAAGTCTTACGCACATCACCATGACCTCCTTTTAAGTTTGATAGCATCTGCTCCCTCTTCCTGCTACTGAAAAATGTTTTCTGCTTTGTATGCAATAATCTGTCAACCATGTCTGCAGCTTTTGTTTCTGTTTTCTGTCCTCATAAGGTGAAACTTAACAGTCTGCCTAAAAAAACTGCTACACTCAAGTAAGCTTATAAAGAGTTTAGTGTTTTGTAAATCATCTCTTCCACAGCTGCGGGGTTGAGCCCTTTCCCATTCAAAGACATTTAGTCGGGTTCCCCAAGGTAAAACTGCAAAAGAGCTATGAAAACTATCAGTCTGAATGTTGTTTTACTGTACAAAAGTCAACTGAGACTGCAGTGGGATTGTGTTTAACAGTGCAGCTTTTCTCCAGTATTTATAAATTCTTTTTTCAGATGAGATCTAATGGGTCAAACTTATTTTTTATTATGAAAGTTAAAGTTCAGAGTGATCTGTTTTCTCTTGTCAATGCCCAAGATCTTTTGCATTGTTAAATTTTTTCCAAAACATCTATAAAACTGAAAAAGAATGAAAAGGAAGTTAA
>NW_024619919.1:0-2273 GCF_008729295.1 Plectropomus leopardus | reverse complement strand
TATACACACACTTATATATATGTATGCATGTAGAATTTTCTTGTCCTTTTTACAGATTTTTGAATCATTTATTTTGAAGTTTCTCATTGCCCTCTTCCCATTTGTCCCAAAGAAATCAAGCCAATTTGCTCAGGTTTCAAAGGGTTAAACAACATGCTTATTAACATTTAATTCACCCGACATCTCAGTTATCTCATCCATCATTTGAGTGACTATCATAATATAATTAAACATACTGTATAAATAAAGAAGTTTGATTAGATCTGTGTCAAAGTGCTGTAAAAAATTAACAAAGTGAGCAGTACAAGAGACAATGTGTTGCACTGCCTCAGGATGAGTCAGAAGTTAAATCTGATGACTAAATATTTTTGATTCAAAGACAGTCAGTCTGTGTCTCTGGCACAAGTACTGCAAATGCAGAAAATAAGCCAAGGAATGTTAATAATGTAGATTAGAGGGTCTCAGTGAATTTCCCGTCTGGAACTGAAACTGAAGTTTCTCTGTTTCTGTGATTAGAATAATCTCTCAAAACTATGTTGTCACACTTTGGGATTTTGCATGTGTGTGTGTGTGTGTACAAACTGTTGGCACATGTTTTGTGTGTGCTACAGACACGTGTGTTTGCGCGATTGTGTATATTATGTTCAGCTGGTCAAATAAACGACTGGATGCAAGAAAAAAAAAGAAAGACAAGCAAATAATGGGGCTCATTTGTCCCTCTCAATGTAGGTCAGTTTTTAGATAAGAAGAGAATAGCACTTTATTTTAAACCAAAGTTGAAAATGTTCTTAATATACAAAATCTACGTTGGTAGTATATAAAATAAAGAGTAATATTGTTTGTATTGAAAACCTTATCTGAATAAACACGATTCTCAAAAGAGGAAGGTGAAAAGTCCCATGACATTCAACAAAAGACTAATACTATGAAAAAAATATTTAGCCGTATGTCACTGTAACAGTTAACTGAGCTTTATAAATCAAGAATCTACAAAAAAAAGTTTTAAAAAGAAACTACATTCTAGAAAATGGGCCAGTGGAAATAAACAAGTCGAATTAGTTTCTTTTGATCTTTGCAGTACGAATAAACTAAGATTGTTAATGTTTATTTAATATATAAGGTATATGTAGGTTTGATGCAATAGTAACGCTGTAATCTTACTGTTACGCCTCTGCGTCGGTGATAGCTGCGGCCCCAGGCATTATCTTTTTGGGCTGTCCATCCATCTGTTCCTATGTATGTCGCATTCTCATGAACATGATATCTCAAAAACACCTTGAGAGAAATGTCCACTTGGACTCAAGGATTACCTGATTCGATTTTGATGGCTGGAGGTCAAAGTTCAGGGTCACAATGACCTTGCGTCCATCTTATTCCAAGTCAAGTCAAGTAACTTTTATTTATAAAGCCCATTATCACAAAGCACAGTTTGCCTCAGAGGGCTTTACAGCATACGACATCCCTCTGTCCTTAGACCCTCACATCGTCTAAGTAAGTGAATGTGATATCTCAAAAAGGCCTAGAGGGAATTTCCTCATCTTTGGCACAAATATCCACTCGGACTTAAGGAGAAACTCATTAAAATTTGGTGGTCAAAGGTCACTTTGACCTTGCAAAACCTGTTTTTGGCCGCAACTCAAGAATTCCTGTGGTAATTATGACAAAATTTCACACAAATGTTTAATAGGATAAAATGATGAGGTTAATACTTAAAAGGTCAAAAGTCAACTTCACTCTGACATCATAATGTTTTGCAAAAACACTTTTCTGGTCACTATTCAGTGTCATATCTCTGGAAAACAACAAGAGAAATTTGATGAGATACTGAATTGGTGACACTAATCTTGGGTATTCACCTTGAAACTGGACTTATCGTATCGTATCGTATCGTATCGTATCGTATCGTATCGTATCGTATCGTATCGTATCGTATGTGCTGCCAGGGGGAAGATGTTTGTGAAGCATCCAAATTTTAGAGTATGTAGGTGCTTTGCTACAATTTTTCTTGGTGTTTTGGTGCAAAATAGTAAACATAAGGGAAGAATCAAAACAGTAACTTTAAAAAGAAAAAAAACATAAAGAAGCTATATAAAATGAAAACAGAATATAAAGAACACAAAAAATATGTACAAAAGGTGCAATAGAGGAGTAGTGCAGTTGTGCAGAAGTTAAAGTTGCAGTGCTGTTTGCACTTATATTAAAATATATTTCGACATGCTCAAGGCACCTTACATTGCCTCAAGGTCTCTATTAGATCTTTTTAGTTTAATATA
>NW_024619918.1:0-1890 GCF_008729295.1 Plectropomus leopardus | reverse complement strand
TGTCATCGCACATTCAATTAAATTGTTCGTTTTTTGTCACGGTCAGGCTCCGACTGTTATTAAAGTGTCTGACAACATTAGAAAAATAACTCGTACGGAGGTGTTTGTTACCCTGTGCACCTTCAGTGTATGTCCACTCAAAGATGTTTTTGTCATTGACGGGCTCCGATCGTTTGGCAACATTATGGAAAGTATCCTAGAGAGATAAACATTTTTGAAGAGTAAGATCCTTTCTGTTTAACTGGAAACAGCCGAAATCACCACCACCAAACAATCTGAGCCCGTCAAAAACAAACACTTTCAGTGTTTAAGTGGACACTCACTGAAGGTGCACAGGGTAACAAAACGGTCTATCTCTGTAGGAATCCTTTCTATAATGTTGTCAGACACTTAAATAACAATCTGAGCCCGTCAGCGACAAAACAAACACTTTCAGTTCACAAATAACTTGAGTGCATTTTACAGTGTAGTTTCCGTTTCCTGAAATCACCAAACAGTTTGAGCCTGTCAGTGACAAAAACACGATACACTGACAGTGTGCACATTATACGTGCATGTCAATTTCGGGATTTTGTCTGGTTAAACAAAAAAGTATTTCACCCTTTAACAAAACGTTTATCTCTGTAGGGATCCTCTCCGTTATTATATTTTGTTCCCATCTGTCACTTAGACACAAAAACATACGAAAATATCAACATCAAACATCAAATCTTTAAGAGAATTAATATGCTATAATCGGCATATTTTGTAGTCTCGACATAATCCAGTCTGTCGTGGCAGTTTGTTCTGGTTTTTTCTATTTAAAAATGTCACTTTTTTAAAAACAAATTCGTGACTTTTGTCCCTGTCAGGATCCTGTAGGAATGATTTCTTACCATGATTGTTACCATGGAGATCTTAAAAGTGACCCGGCTTCGTGACGCCGTAACGTCCTGACGCAGACCTCCGCAGCTCTGTGAAACAAACTGTGTGATGAAGATGATGAAGATGATTTTCAAGCGGTGGCGGTTATAAGTGCAGCACAGGTAACATGTCTGAGTGTCAGTGCATCAGTTTAGGTTAGTCAGAGTAATAAAGGGTTAATCAGGGCCAGCCTTCAGTCACCTCTGACCTCTCGCACTCATCCAGGGACGTGATTGGTTAGTTAAGATGATATTTGACGTTCTCCGTCTTCCAGAGCAGGTCAAGTATTTGGGGTCACCAGGTCACTTCCTGTTAGAAAAGTGAGGCTTTCTTCTTCAGCTCGTTTCGTCTCCACAGAGAGAGGCGGTCGAACTCGGCCATCGGCATCCCGAAAATCTGCTCAAACTGCTCCTGAGAGAGGTGCCTCTGAGAGGAGGCGGAGAAAGCAATTTAATATCACCATCTTTATTTTGAAAAGGTGTTTTCAGCCCTAATTCGTCTAAAAAAATACATTAAAACAATTTAATTACACCATATTTATGTTTAAAAAAAGGGGGAACTTTGGTGTTTATCAGCTTTAATTAATCTAGAAAAAACACATTCAAACAATTTAATAACACTATTTTTTTTTTAAAAAAAAGGTGTTTTTTAGCCTTAGTCTAAAAAAATACATTAAAAAAATGTAATAAGACCATATTTATTTTAAAAAGGTGTTTTCCAGCCCTAATTAATCTAGAAAATTTATTATTTATTAGTTTTTAAATATTTTTTTTATCATTAATGTTAAATGTCCGGGCAGAGGATCTTCTCTGAGTCCTTATTGATGCAGAGTAAGAAAACAGACCTCCAGTCGAGTGCGGTCGACTCCTGGCGGCAGCTTGCAGCGCCCTCTGTGGGTCACAATCAGAGCTTCATACGGATAAATCTGAACAGAAAAAAAATAATCATGAACTCACCTCAACTCTGACATTTTATTACATATTATTA
>NW_024619917.1:0-1434 GCF_008729295.1 Plectropomus leopardus | reverse complement strand
CACACACATACAATATATCTTATTTTTATCTTTAACAGTTATTTTGGGTCCTACTAGCAGAGTGTACTTAAAGCTCCTCTAGGCAACACATTTACATCAAAAAATACCTTGGTGATATTTTACAGTTTATGGAGGTCAGAGTGAATCATTTCTGGGTAGTAAAGTTTAAATAGTTTTCAGCCCTCCAGCTGCCAACATGCAGGTTTCACGTCATTAATTTTGCAAAGGTTTTTTCACCTTCTGAAAATCATTTTCTTATTTTTTTTTTTAAACCTACAGACAAGGTTATTAAGGCCTCTTGCAAGCTTTAGTTGTTTATAAATGGCAGCTGGGGGCCTGTACATAACTGTAAATTAATATATTCAAATGAGTCAATTGTTTAGTATCATTAAATAATATATAAAGCACAAATAATATTCATGACACGAGGCTGGATTTAGTTATGTTTGGAGTCATTTTAAAGCCAACGGTGATGTTCCTGATGGCTTCAGCCAAAAATTTTGGGAGGTTCACACGGCAGCGATTACAGTCACGTGGGACAGAAACCTGCAGCATCTGTTACCGCTGGCTCACACACACAGTCTAACTCATGTATTATTGAGAGCAAGGGAGCTCCCAGATCGCAGCGAGGAAACATGTCGATGCCTTGTTGAGAATAGAGATGTGTGCAACCAAACAGGAGGGTTACTCAGCTGTGTGTAACACAATATGATGCTGGGATGTAAGATATAATATTCGAATTTCAGACCAACGTCATTTTGAGCAAGACTTTTGACATTTATGAAATGCAGTGCCATGTGTGCAGTCGATTTGATGGAAACAGTTCTGTGATACATTATTTACTTTTTTAATTTGACATCTGTGTTGTGTAAAATTAATTTATCCCACTTTATAAACTTTGTATTTCAGTCACGTTTCACCAAGACAACACCAATGTCTATATACTTGAATTAGCACGCAATGTAAACATAATTGACTGTTTCCTAAACTCTGACCAATATTTGTCCAATCATAGCAACAGTAACTTGGCACGGCGGACATGTCAAGCTTTGGATTTCTCCACATGTCCAACAGGACTCTAATAAGAGCGACACACAGTATCTGAAGAATTTGGAGGGGGGGCGCTTTTACCAGACAAAATTTAGAAGAACAAAAAGGAATGGGCAAAACAAGGTTAACCCTTTGAAACCCAGATCGACATCACTTTTCTTGAGCTGAATTCAGATGCATTTGACAAATATTTAAACCTTTGAATCCTGAGCAAATTAATTTCTTTAAACAACACTGGGGAAAAAAAGGTGATGAGCAACTTTATTAGTACATTTAGATAAGAAGCTAGGGGAAAAAATCTAGATAACTGTATTTCAAATTATCATAACTATGTATTTAGAAAAAAAAATACATTTACTATGATTGTTTAGCCTATTTTTTTTT
>NW_024619916.1:0-5572 GCF_008729295.1 Plectropomus leopardus | reverse complement strand
TTAAAATTATTTTAAAAAGAAGTCAAAAAACTCAAATATAAATCTAAATACATTTTCTGTGAATCAACTAATGGATTAATCAACTACTTGTTGCAGCTGCACTTGTTTAAACTCTTTTTTAATTTATAAGAAAACATAATATTTTAAACTCTTAATGTTTTTTTATGCAAAATTCTTAATTTGAAAAGTAGCTAAAGCTGTCAGATGAATTTAGTGAAGTGAAAACTACTCTATTTCCTCTGAAATGTATTGGAGTAAAAGTATAAAGTAGCATGGAAAAAAAAATGTAAAGCACAAATATCTCAAATGTATACGTTAGTGCAGTACTTGAGGTGAGAGCAGAGTACGGATGGCGGGCATCAGGTGCAGGAATAACTCATCACATGAGGTGGAGGAGTCACGTGACGCATGCTGCTGCACCAGACCCCTTTAGTGTGTTTGTACTACAAACAGCAGAGCAGGAGAGCCTTTTTTTAATCATGTGACGCCCATGTGAATATATGACTAAAGGCTGCTCTCCAGTATTCAAGTACTGCTGACAGAAAATACCTTCCTCACACTGTTTTCTGTTTTCTTGGGAATAAATATGCGCTGCTGCCTTTTACTGATTTTTATCACTTTGTTTGGGAAAATAAAAACGCCGCCACACTGGTTGTACCAGTTTGTTACACAACACCTGGCTGCCTGCTCCGTCTGTCCTCTATCAGGGTTGTAAAAGCTTTTTCATTTTGTGCCAGTTGTCGTGTTTTTGTTATCACACACAATGACTATGTTTATATGCACAAAATACTCAGGTTTTGCCCTTATTACAAAAAAAGACCCTCATTCACCAACACACATAACTCGGCATTTATCAGTCAGAACATGCACAGTTTAGTCGAGCTACGGTCGTAGCTTTTGGTCATTTAATTGGACCACTGAACTTGTCCCAGATTACAATGACGGGGGAGAAATCATTTATTAATGGAAATATGTATGGAGATATGCTCCTTTCGGGCTCGTTTCAAATAAATTGATACAGTCTATGATATAGACTAAACCACAGTCATAACTGTTTATTTACATTAACTAGTTTTAAGCCACCTTGAAAAAATCAACATCAGTTTAAGTGTACGCTATATTTAGAATATTTTGACCGCTTTACCTTACCTTGACAGCCCTTTCCGACGGGGATTTGAAGCCGTTTTATGAAAATCACCAGACTCCACTGAGAAAACCAAACATTTTACTCCACTGAACTGTGGAGCTGCTGCTCTACCGCTGCCTCCATCAGCTGTTATTGAAGATAAAGAGGAGACACGACTCAAATATAGAGAACACTTTAACTGATAATGATTTTTTTAGGTAGTTAAAACCTGTTTTTCGGTGGCTTCATCTACAGCAGGACATCGCTTAGCTTCTATGCCGGTGTTGTGGGAACTTTATTTATCAGATGAGGGCGGGTGGCTGGCGTGTGACTTTTTTTATTTAAAATAAATATAAAATACTACTATTTAAAGTTGTATGTCCCTCACCTAAGTCAAACTGGGATGGCTGCAGGGTTTTAGGAAGTTTCTATGACTTGAGAACAAGTTTCCCGAATTTTAGGATGTTTCTCGGACTTTAGGATGTTTTTTGTATTATAGGGCATTTCTCTGATTCGAGTCCATTTCTTGGATTTTTGGACGTTTCTGGAAAAAGCAGCAATACCTCCATTATGTTTGAGATATCACCCACCCCTACTAGTTGGTTAAATTGGACCTGGAGCGTCAGTGTTTCAGAGAAGTTTCCTTGTTTGGTCGTAGTGTGCCTCTCCATGTCATGAAATCTCTGGGCGAAGCCCCTGGGCAAGCTGCCCATCTGTGACAAGCCAAACGGTATTTAAAAAACACAGGTTTTTAACGTGAAACGGCTTTATTTAGTGTTTTTACTGGTTTTAAGTGCCTGGTCTGTTTGTTGTGGAGAAGAAGAGACCTCTGCAGATAATTCGGCTACTAAATAGTGAACACTGAAGGGAGAAATTGACTGAAATGATGGCATGGCTCCATATTTTGTTATTATTTCGATTGAGAGGCCCGTTGCAGCAGAAAATTGCGTATTGTGTTGTGCTTATTCTCAGGTGTCGTTTTTTGGTTTAAAGATCTTTACTGCTAAAACTTCTTCCTGGATTTGAATTCCCAGAAAGTCTGTCAATGAGTGTTTAAAAAAAAAAAAAAAAGAGTAATTATTTTTCTTATCTCTTTCTCTTGACGAGGCCGTCCCGGAGGAAGTGCTGTAAAACCACCCTGTTCAACCTTTAGACCTTTTGGTGGCAGTCTTTCAGAGATAATCGCACAACTATCCCTTCTTTCTCCGCTGCAATCCTATTATATAGCCGACTGGCACCTTTAACCCCTCGCTTGCTAAACTGGAAAGGGTCTATTTTTATGTCGCACAGTAGTAGTTCAGCTGGATAAAGAGTGGCGGCGCTCAGCAGAATAAAGATCTTCCTCTTAGTTTGTTATCAGCTGTGTTCTTGGTATTTCATGGTATCTCTGAACACAGTTTTCGCTCTCTACTTCTTGGCTTTAGGAGTTGTTTACGTTTCATTGATGACACTTAAGATAATTTAGCACTAAATTTGTCTTACGTGAATTCATTTATTGGGTAGATTTTCCCTCGAAGCGGACGCCTCCGTGAAATCTTTTTTCGCCTCCAGCTCTCGACAAAACTCTGATGGGTGGCTTCATGGAAAAAAACTTTTATTCTGTCAAGTGTAACAGCAATTAAAGGGCATTACGCCAGCGATACTCAACTTTCTTTGCTTTGGGCCAATTTGCAAAATGACAGGAAACGAGTCACAGCAGCTCCATATATGTTTCTAGGATTTTTAGGACATTTCTGGGAATTTAGGATGCTTGTTAGATTTAGGTACATTTCTTGGATTTGGAAGTTTCAAGGATTTTATGATGTTTCTAAGATTTTAGGATATTTCTAGGATTTTAGAACATTACTCAGATTTTAGGATGTTTCTAGGATTTTAGTTTCAGAGTTTAGTAAATCTCTAGGACTTTAAGACATTTCTAGGATTTTAGTATGTTTCTAAGATTTTTGGACATTTCTCAGATTTTCTCTATAACTTTAGGACATTACTAGGATTTTAGGACATAAGGGTTTTATGACATTTCTTTGTTATGATGTTTCTCGTATTTTTAGGCATTTCTCATATTTAAGAAAGTTTTTCAAGGATTGTAAGATGTTTTAGGATTTTATGACATTTCTAGAACTTAAGGACATGTCTAAGATTTCAGGATCATCCAGGTCATGTATGTGCACGTCACCGTAGGACAGGAACAGGCTGTGTTTGCCTGATCATCCTGTGCTGCCGTTGTCCGGCTTCTTAAAGAGTAAAACATACTGAAATGATAAAGCGTTTTGTTCAGCTTTACTTCTCCATTTTTTTTTTAATGATTTTTTTCTCTCTCTCCTTCTGTTTCACTCTCTGGCTGCCAGCACTCCTCTCCTCCTCCCTCCTCCTCCCTCCTCCTGCACACTTTTTTTGTTATGGCTGGACAACAGTCTCAGTAATGAGGATGGAAATGCTTTATGACAGGCAAAATAGTTTTGTGTGTCGCAGGTATTTAGGAGATGGGGGCAGGAGGGATTTAGAGGGGAGGCGTTACTGGCTGAATTATGGCTGCATTACATCTTTAACTGCATATCGGACTTTTCAGGGAATCGGAGGAGGCACAGTGGCTTGTAACACTCTCCATCTTTTGTCTGTGAGACCTCCTGAGTCAACCTGAGACGAATCTAATTTCTCAGCTCTCTGTGCTCGCGGCTGCTGCCTGCTGCTATTGATCTGGCTCACCACTTAAAAGCTTGTCTGCCTTCAGCACTTTGGCGTCTTTATTTTTATCTCTCCTCCAGCGAGTTGTTTTGCTGGTCCATTTATCCCACTTCCACGTGAGTGGGTGAATGATTGATGAACATGGTGCGGGACAGTGATGTCCCTGCATTGTAGACCTTATATTATATAACAGCCCGCTGCAGGGGTTACTGGCCGTGAATGTGACGATGTAGGCATGTACACATGTGCCCGGGAGTGCTGCAGGGTGTGTGTGCACCCGTTACTGTAACATGCAAAGGTTTTACGACCTGCTGAAACATCATTTGTCTTTTGCGTTGTAAGATTTTTTATCTTTCAGCGTTCCTCTTATCAAGACTGTCTGTGTTATAGCAAACAGTGATTGTATTTGAGTTACACAGCTGTGTTTGCAGTCTTCCATAACTGCCCAAGAACCGAACCATATGTCGTGGCTCGTTTTCTGGAAAGTCTTTTAAACTGTGCCGTCCTAACAGGGCTCTGCTTCTTGACTCACATCTTAAAGAAAACGTTCATTTGGCTGATTACTGTCACTTTGAAACAAACACGCTCTCCGTCTAACATGAGGTCAAAGACCGAACCGATGCTCTGTTCTGCACACGACAGAAGTCTCAGTCCAAACCCCCTCTATCACAGCTGATCATCGGCTGATTAATCTCATTGATTAGGAGTCACTGGACCAGAGTTAAAATCTATACAGATTTAGCATCCTGTGACTATTAATTTAGGATAAAGATTGCTCTAACATCCAGGCCCCTAATGGCTCCAACACCAAAGCAGCTGATGATACAAGTGATTGCAAAATATGTATGTAAAGTAAATGTAAAACATTTTCTAAAGAAAATCAGGATGACAAAATAAGACAAGTACACAAAGTAGTTCAGAATGTATGACTGCCTATTAGGGCCATAGTAGGTGTTAAAAATGATTTAAAAAAAAGAAGAAGAAGAAGAAGAAGAAGAAAAAATTGCTGCTGGTAAAAGGGGATAATGTTCCATGGAAAAAACGTAAGATTAAAGTTTTCCTAAATTTACAAGAAAAAATTCACAAATTTTACAAGAAAAAAAAATATTTCTGACATTATAAAGTCATAAAATTGTGTGCGAAAAACCTGAGCAAATTGGCTTAATTTCTTTCAAAAATATGGAAAAAAGGAATCGAGAAACTTAATAAGAAAATGTCCAAAAATTAGTAAAAAGTTGGAAAATAAACAAGGAAAAGAGAAAAAAATCATAGAAACTAAAAAAAAGAAGAACAAAATATAAATGACCTTAAGAAAGGGCTAAAAAAATTCAATACATTTTTTTTTCTTTTTTTGTAACAATTATAGTTTTCTGGCAATATTTCCCTCGTTTTTTGATAATATTTTCTAATCTTCCCCAGCTTTCTGTCACCAGGACATTTCTTGATAAGCTGTTTATTACATTTTTTCTTTTGTTCTTGGCAGAAATCAAACCAATTTTGTTAGGTTTCAGAGGTTTAAATGCTGGTTAAAGATTTCTGAATGCAGCACAAGAAAACTGACATTGATCCAGTTGTTGAAGGGTTAAAATTTGAGACTAAACATGCTTCACCTGCAGATATCCGGTTTCAGTTTGGATTGTGATGAATGTATCTTGTGCCGCTGCGACATAGCTCGGGACCTGGTTGCTTATGTGTGGGACGGCGTGCTTCAGCACCATGAGCTGTGGGCGTGGCCAGTATGTGGGCTGGTGCTGGCGATGGCGG
>NW_024619915.1:0-2980 GCF_008729295.1 Plectropomus leopardus | reverse complement strand
ACAAGAATAAACATCCACGATATGATGTTGCTGGTTAAAGCGCAGCTAACGTTACACTGCACTGTGATTGATAAAGATGCTTGGTAAAGGGGATGGGGGGCACAGGGAATAAGTATTTTTAATCAAAGTGTGATTTAGATTAATCTGACTTGTTGTCGGAAGCATGTCAACACAGGCGATCGTCGGTGGTGTCCTCGTCCCACCAGAAAAACGAAAGCTGCTCACAAAACATCTCAGTGAACGTTAGCTTCTTATCGTTAGCCGATGCTCAAGTCTGCGAGGCTTCATTGGCGATTAACACGAGAACCTTCATGTTAACCGACTTTAGCCGATTGTTCGAAGGGTGATCAACACTTTCGAAACACACAAGTCGCATCAATTTTGACGTACCTCCGTGTAAAAGTTTTGAAATAATTCATCCGACACATTAACGGTCGAAGGCTCTCCACCGGCGGCCGCCATCTTGCCCCTGGTTTACATGTGACATAGTAGCATCACGTGACTATGCAGTTCGTTTTTCTCGCGCGTGCTCCGTAGATGTGACGTATATTTTATGTAACAAAATATTAATAATGAAGAATAAAAATCGTACAAAATAAAACCTAAATAATATTGAATAATCTATTTAAATTGTAATTAATAGAAAGCTAATTTAGAATTGTTGTAAAAATGTGAAATTAAATTAGATCGCACACAGTTGCTAAAATATAGGAAATTATCGTGACGAAAAATGAAAACACGAGACGTGTTTATTCGTTTATTTTCAATTAAAAATATAGCTTGCCTTTTATTGAAATATCGCTTAGACTCAGGCATGGCTCGTTATTGTCGTTTCATGGTGTTACAGGGAGAAAAATGAAGGACCATTAGTGTGTTATCTTGCACAATATCACTGCATTTGTTATACCGTGCAATTATATTTTTTAAAGGGCAGATTATTTTACGATTTTATTGAAGACATTCAGACATTTTCACGTAGTGCTGTGTTAAGATCTACATGAGCAGCAGAGCATTATATTGGGTTTCTCTGGTATAAAATGACATCTACAAGCAGCAGCTGGCAGCAACCTTTTTTAACCAGCTATTACATTTCCGTACATGCATGTTGAGATCATCCTATAAATAAACCCCCTTAGATGGTCAACGTTTCCTTGACAGCACGCTTAACTGCTCAATCATGGACTGGAACTGAATTTTATTGCTTCCAATTTCTGCTCCTCCAATCCAATGTCTTTGAAACACCTGCATCCACCTTTTATTTAACAACGCTTATGCAGGAATGGGTGACCACAGTTAACAGGATTAGTACAGGTAGGCCGCTGACACCTTACAGTGGCCCACCCTTTGTGTTTACATGCCCACCCCTAACTTCCATCCTTTGAATGATGAAGTTTGCAATACATGTTTATCATTTACTGTAGGAACCACTACTAATGATGTTGCACAAAATTCTGGATGAATTCCAACATGCGGACTCACACACCTTGAAGTTGTGCACATGCTTCAATGTTTACAAATTCAATATCACTATGTAAAGTAAAATAGAATTAACAAAATGCATACACAAACACACAATTACGTGGTTAATAAAATGTATTGAACAATCATGAGCAACAAATCATCCTCTTTCTCAATAAATTGTTTTATCTGGATAAGGAAGCTGCAGTCTGCTTTTGCAGACATTGATCATTAGTATCTTAGTTATGGTCTGTGCAAGTCTGAATGAAAAAAAGGATAATAATAATAATCAGAATTGTAATAATAATAATAATACATTTTATTTGTAGGCTCCTTTAAAAACACTCAAGGTCACCTTACAAGGCAGAGTTTAAAAAAAAGCAACAACAGATCAAATAAGTGAAGAAGACAAAATTACAAATGAATCCATAATTTTTTTTTTAATATGAAATTTACATTAATTAAAACCACGAAACAGTCAAAACAAAAAAGACTAGGGTTGCAACAGTATGAGATTTATTAAGATATCAAGCTATCACTGTATTCCACTATTATTTTAATTATTATCTGTTATGATGACGCTAAAGGGAATGAAAAAAAGAAGGGTTTTCTTTTTCTGGTTAAACAAATGCTTTATTATGATGACTGAAGCCATTTTTCAAATCAATCAATCATTTATTTGTCACATGGAAATTTTACAGGGTGCAGCTCCAGTGAAATGTGAACTTATCAGCTCCTTTTACTTGTGCACTGCAATTTAGAACTTGTGCTGCTTAATTACTGTCCATGTTTCTGAATGGTTCTGGTAATCCACGGTTTCTGGTTATGGGATGATTTAATGGGACTTTGTGGAAAACGTCACAAGCCGCTGAGAAAAGGAGATGCACTGTGCAGGTGAGATTCTCCATCTCATTGCAATTGCGCATAAATGACAGTTGTCAATTTCCATACTGAGGTGTACTGCTGCAACCCTAAATACTGCAAGCCCAAACATTCTTAAATACATAATGAGTAGCTGCACCAATCTGTAATTATTTCTCACCTGTGTCTTCTGCTGAGCAGCGAACAGGGAAGCCAGCTGGTGTTCCCATGAGTCCTGGACCTGAGGCGTACGGCCCAGTTAGTAGTTCACTCAGAGGGATGTGAAACTCTGTGATGACTGACTCGCAGCGACAGTCTCCTGCCTGGGAACTAGAAGAGGGCCACACAGACAAGAGCATGTTAATAAATCTTAGATACCGAGTTTGTACATATCGCATTATTATTGCATTATCATAGCATACAACAGTATTAAGCAGTACAACAACATAATGGATTTTGCATGTTTCTGTCATGCTTTGCTGTTATTTAACTCATCTCATATTAGAAAAAACACATTGCCCATATCTCTGCCTAAAGATATCCAGTATTTGCATGTCAAAAGGTTGAAATCAAGTCATGTCTAAAATCATCCAATTTGTGACTCAAGTCAGACTTTAGCACGTTATGTGACTCGAGTCCACACCTGACTGTTATCTTTAAT
>NW_024619914.1:0-1332 GCF_008729295.1 Plectropomus leopardus | reverse complement strand
CGTCGTATTATTTACTTATTTATCTATTTTTAAAAAACTTTTCTGTGTTCTAATTTTCTGGATTTTTTCCTGTAACTTTTACCAAACTGCATGCTATTTTTTCAGGTCACTTCTTATACAGTTGCTCTATGCCTTTTCCTTTGTTCTTGCAAGGTTTCAAAGAGTTTAATTGGCAATCCTAAATCTTAAACTCTGTCTAAATTCACTTATGTTTTATAGCAATAAGTGGTGTTTCTTATCTATGTGGATATTAAGCTTTGAAACTGGTTTCTAACAAAGCCTCCTGCTAGAAAATAGACCTTTAATTTCATCCCATCAGAGATGAAACAGCTTGTAAATTATCTGTAAAAATACCATGTTCCACAGACATAAGGATGCAAAGCTTCAGTTTTATTTTGCACGGTGAGACAGGTGAGTCACTGTCTCCTGTCCTCATCTACCTGTGGATTTGAGGAACTCCTGAGCTGACCCCAGGATGACGTTACAGTCTCGGTCCGTGCAGAGAAAAAGCCCCACCAGAGTCCGCCCGTCTGTCATCCGGATCCTCATGTTCTTGTTCAGGAGCCCCTCTAGTTTCTGCCGAGCCTGAGAGGACGAGGACACCTCAGACTGCTCCTAAAAGTGGACAGACACTAAAGGTAAGACACTGAACTGACACTGAATTTCATAGTGTTCAGCATGTGACACGTTTAAGTTCGTTATTATTAGTATTAAATACATTCAGGAAACTGTTTGGTGATTGTACAAATAAAAACACACGTTTAGATGCTAAATTAAGTAGCGTCGCGTACAAATATTTGTTATTTATAGCAAAACAAAGTGTAAACAGTTAGCTAGTTCGTTAGCCGCCTGCTAACGTTAGCTCCAATTGAAGCCTTGATTATACCTGAATATATTTTAAATTAACACTTTTCTCTCCGCTACAAGTAGTCACATAGTGTTAGCAGTAATGTAAAATACTGAAACATAAAAGAGAGATACACGAACATGTGTCGAAGGGCCATTTTCTTCAATCATTGTTGCCATAATAACCTCTTCTTCTTCTCCTGCATTTACGGAGCACTTTGTTTGACGGACCGGCGAAACCGGAAACGTGTTTTTCTTCTTAAAGGGGACGAAACCGTCAAAATATCACAAGAAATTTAAATTAAAATAGTTAAATTTGGCGTTAAAATGTAACATTAAGTCAACACAACTTCGGTGGCTCATTACAGTCGAAAGAGGAGGCACCAGACAGCGGAGAGGAACCAATAAATGTAAGAATTTTTAGCTAAAATTGACATTTTCACAGTTGACATTTAGCATCAATTAGCCTTTTTTTTTTTTTTTTTT
>NW_024619913.1:0-2714 GCF_008729295.1 Plectropomus leopardus | reverse complement strand
GGGAAGTGGAGGCGGCAAGATAAAGTGAGAATTAAAAATAATAAAAAAATTTATTATTATTATTATTATGTGGAGCTTTTTTTTATTTATTTAAAGATTGTAACTTTTACAGTGAACTGTTTTACTTTGAAAATATTGTTTGTGCTGTACAGTTGATTATTAGTGTTTTTTTTATTATTATTAATTCTCACTTTAACTTGCCGCCAACATTTCCCCGCCACAACATACCTTCATTTTAAAGGAGCAGTCCGTACTAATCCACATAGTAGCGTCTTTGTTGGATCGTGTCTCGAGGTAGAAAACGTCTCTCTGCCGCCGTCCTTATGCTCATTGTCCGTCTTCATGCTTTTATTCTGGAAATGCCTCCACGCCATCCGGTCCTCATTGTTTCTGTTGTACGATGTAAAGGAGTCAAATAAATCTGAGGAGAAAAGACGCCGTTTCGTGTCTTTTTCTTGTCTCCTTTAACCCATCGCACCCTGGTGAGAAATCTGTGACCTTAATTGTTTTGTATGGAAGCCGAGAACGGACGTGCTTGCAATTATTTTTCATATCTTAAAACCTTAAGTTAATTATATTGTTAACTATGGAAGACAAGCTTTGTTATGTTGAGATCAAATAATCAACATCATTATAACACAAAAAGAATTCATTTTCTCATAAATCATCTTGTTTTCTTCAGAATCGATAAACATAAATTAATTATCACGAGATAAAAAAAATAATGTACTTGTTATCTTGACTTAATAGCACGAAATTACAAAATACAAAACACGGTTTTCGGCTTCCGTATTTCGTAAGTGCAACTCATTCCAAGTCATGTGACTCCAAAACCTTTAACCCATCGCACCCCGGTGACAAATCTGTGACATTTATCGTTTTATATGGAAGCCTAGAACTGCCGTACTTGCAATTACTATTAAAAAATGTTTTATCGCGAGATCACGTTAAATATATCGTTATGTTGATATGAGGTAATCGTTATCACAAGAGTTTTCTGTGAAAGTGATTTTTGAGTTTTCCATAATAATCGTGTGATCTCCAGAAAATAAATTATTAGTTTTTGCTAAATCAGCCTTTTGTTTTGAAAAAAAAAATAATAATAACGGGTATCGTGAGATCCTGAGATGACACAATAAATAACTCGTGATCTCGAGATAACAGAAATAAATCTTGAGATGAATAATTGCATAACAGTCGTTCTTGGCTTCCAAAGTTCTGTAAAATAAATTTCCAGTTTGCACAAATTACAACATTTGATCTTTGACCACCAAATTCTGATTTTTTTTCTTTTCTTTTTATGTATTTATTTATTTTTTAAAAATCCTGATTTGTTGTTTTCACTCACAGTTCATCCCTGTTTTGTTTTTTTTATTTTAATTTTTTAAAATCCTGATTTGTTGTTTTCACTCCTGCTCCTGATTTGTTACAACACAGCTTCACACCTCCGCGCTGTGGTGGTTTCACGCCTGTCGTGGCGACAGATTCGTGCTCAGACGCCCCCGCCGCTGCATCCTCATCCTCATCATTAACCTTTTGAGGGGAACTTGAGCGGCGGAGCCACTCCACGTGGAGCGAGCTGCAGGTAATAATGCGGAGGGCTCGTGTTGCTAAGGAACATACGGGCCTACACATAAAAGCGAGGCGCTGGCGATGTTTCAATGCCACTCGACAAAGCAACACCTCCCACGCCGGCCTTTGATTGGCAGCCGCGCGGCGAAGGCGAGCCGGCGTCCCTGAAAGCAGCACTGAACAGACACACAGGCAGCAGCAGCTACTTTTCTGTTTTTTATTTGAATGGAGTGAAACATCTACATAAATGAGAGGCCTCGCAATACATGTACTCGACAAAAAAGTTTTGTTTTTTAAATTTAGCCGTAAAGAAACGATTTGATTTCTGTACATTCTGTGAGATATGTTCAGAGACCCGAACACAAGTCAGAAATGAGGCCTCGCCCCCGAAGAAAGATCCCAGCGTACTTTCACCCGTCACCCGCCCCGAAAACACAAAGAAAAACAACAGTTAGATCAGCCAGGAGTCCCCGAGTCTCCGAGTCCCAGAGTCCCTGAGTCTCCGAGTCCCCGAGTCCCTGAGTCTCCGAGTCTCTGAGTCTCTGAGTCCCCGAGTCCCTGAGTCTCCGAGTCCCAGAGTCTCTGAGTCCCCGAGTCTCTGAGTCTCCGAGTCCCAGAGTCTCTGAGTCTCTGAGTCCCCGAGTCTCTGAGTCTCCGAGTCCCCGAGTCTCTGAGTCCCAGAGTCTCTGAGTCCCCGCTGCCCACAGCTCAGCTCAGCGCGTCTCTCGACTCGTTTCTAAAGATTTCAGCTTTATTCAAACTTCGGTCTCTTTTTTCTGTTTTTTTTACGTCTGATGGGTCAGAAACACGACGACGACTTTATCCACCAGATCTGAAGCCGAACGTCTTCAACGGGACACGAAACTTTTTTAAACTCTGTAAATCTGCACGACTTTTTCTCCTCAGTTTGGTGAACGAGCTGAAACGCATCAGCAGAAAAATCCACAGGAGAAATTCAAATTATCTTAGAAATTTTGACACTTTAATCTCCGAAAATTGTTTTTTTGTTTTGTTTTCAATTCCAATAACACAGAAAGTGTATGTTTCAAATTTAACATTTTTCCCCGTTAATTTAGGACACTAATTACAGAGAAACTTTTAGTTTTAGTCTTGTTAATTTACGACTTCAATCACAGAGAATA
>NW_024619912.1:0-1269 GCF_008729295.1 Plectropomus leopardus | reverse complement strand
CAATGTTCTAAAAATGCATGCCAACTAAGGCAACAATCACTTCCCGGTGACAGTAATGACAAACAGCTCATATGTTTTCCACAACACTGACTGTGAAACTATGAGTCAGTGTTACTTTTATTCATACACAAGGAATCCATCTGTGTGCTCTCCAGAACTGGGTGATACGTGATCCTGTATCAGAGTCTGAGAATACCACATTCAGACCATGAATGCGCTCATGGTCATGGTAACCTGATCATAACCCCTTGCTCCTCTCCTCTGTCTCTCCCACACCCGCAAGTGTACAATGAATACATCCCAACTCCCTAATCAGTGGGTTGGGTTTGTGTTTATACCATGGCCTTGATAAATACCACCCCCGAAACAGCCAGAGAGTGCTGGTTCCCACAGAGGATGGCAGAAAAAAATAAAATACCTCACATTCCTGCAGCCGGTATAATGGTAGTAGCCTTTAGTGCGGAGCTGGCATCACTGGAGGGGAAAACAACTTTCCAGCTCCTGAATGCACCACCCTGTGTGAAACAATGACCATTGAACTGTCCTGCACATTTTCCAGCACTTTTAAGATCTCACACTGAAATCTCTCCCTGCGTGACTGTAATGTTCAAACAAAGCGCTACTTAAAATCTCTGGCTGGCACAATGTCTTTCCGTATTTTCAGAGTCTGCGGTTGGAAGGAGTGAATGAAGCTCTGTTTGGAGGGGGGGCACACGAGGTCCCCTCTCTGTTTGTTTTTACAGAAATGCCTATTTGTTTCATCTGAGCAGAGACTCCTGAGGGCTACAAGAGTGTCTCTGCAGATAAGAGGGACTGAATCTGTTGCTATTCACTTGAGTGATAACCTCAAGGCCATATGACACAGCCTGCATGGTCACCAGTAATTTGCTGTTGTCAAAACAATACCACCGTACACATGGTTACATACACTTACAGTGCATTACAGGGCTTTTCAAATGATGGACTGACATTGCCAATTTACACCTTTTGTGAAAATGCAATAGTTTTCAAGGTAGAACAAGAAAGGTTTCCATGGTAATCTTAGTCAAAAGACTGGTTTAAAATTTGCAGATTCTAAGGAATGGCCCATCTTAACTTGCCTGTGCTTGGCTTAACTTGACGTTCTTACCCTAACCCCAACAAGTCCTGCTTGTCATGCCAAAACCTTACCTGTCAAACAAACAAAGGCAACAAGTACTAGTCAACCAGAGAGTAGAGCGGGTTATTTAAAGACACTATACGTGTTTAAAAACATATGAAACTATGATG
>NW_024619911.1:0-3509 GCF_008729295.1 Plectropomus leopardus | reverse complement strand
ATTTCATAGCCATGTTTATTTATTTATTCATTTGTTTGTGTATTTTTTCTTTCATGATTAAATGATTCATTTATGTAATATACACATTTGATTGCCTTATTAATTTATTTTCTTTATTTTTATTGTACTTTATTTTTCATTGATATATTAATTTATTTCATAGTCTTTTTTATTTCATAGACACATTTGATCATTTGTTTATTCATTTCATTAATTTATTTGACCTTTTCCATAGGCATATTTATATATTTACTTATTATTTGACTCATTTTCATATTAACATGATTACGAGGTCAGATTACGGCTGCTAAAAAAGTAGAGTAAGGTAAAGTAAAGTTTAAGTAGTAACTTAAATACTTTTTGTGTATCATCTCCTCTTCCTCCTCTCTCCTCCCTCTGGTTCAGTCCAGTCAGGAGGTCTGGACGCTGGGCAGAGCCACTGACGTCCTGGTCTGCTCTCTGTGGAGAGAAACAGCTCACAAAGTTCCCGACGGTGTGGAGGAGGCTCGTCTGGTCCTGGACCAGCCCGCTTTGGCTCTGGAGGAGGTGTCGGGTCGTCTGATGGCGCCGCCCAGGGTCAGAGGTCATGAGGTACATGTCAAAGTCTTGCAGACAACAGCTGAGGGTTTTATCTCTGCTCAGCGGTCTGGATGTTTGTGTGTGGAAATCCAGTCTGTCTTTACTGGGTTGTGTTTGAGGACTAGAGATGGTCGGGGTTTGAGGGTAATGAGGACTCGGACCTGGGGTGGTGGGGCTGCAGAAGGGCTGGGGGCTGCTGTCGTCGTGGTAAAACTGGGTGCTGGAGAAGTCTTCAGCGGACGAGGAGCTGAACTCCACAGAGCTCCATCTTCCCTGGGGGACGCCTCCAGTCAGGGAGCCCAGCGGAGACAGAGCTGGCCTCCAGGTGTCCTGAGCTGGACCAGGTGCGTCAGCCTGTCCATACACGTCTCTGGCAAGGTGTGTGTTGTAAGGTAGTTTTGGTGTATCCTCCAGTTCATCTCTGTGGTGAGTCACACCAGTGCTGAACTGGTTCTGGAGGTCTAGGTGGGCTGTGGTGTGACTGTAGCTCCTGAGCAGTTCAGAAGGTGGTTCAGACCTGGTCCAATCTGGATTCTCTAGATCAAGATTTATGTTTGCAAGGTGGTGCTGGGGCAGGTAGAAGATGTGAGGGGAGGTTATGTGGTGATCAGGGAAGTTCGGGAAGGTTATTTGGGGCACAAAGTGAGGGGAGGTCACCTGGGACTCAGGTGCAAGGTGCGAGGAGGTTACATGAGGCTGATGGAGGTGAGGGGAGGTGGAATATGGGAGGTAAGGGGTGCTTGTCTGGGCCAGGTCGAAGCAATTAGAGGTGGCTACCTGGGTCTGAGGAAGGAGGTGAGGGGAGGTCACCTGGGTCTGGGGTACAAGATGATGGGAAGTTACCTGGTTCTTAGCTACAAAGTAAGGGGAGGTTACCGGGGACTCAGCTACAAAGGGAGGAGAGGTCACCGGGGTCTGGGCAAAGCGGTGAGGGGTGGCTGCTTGAGGGTAAGGTAAGTTAGGGGAGGTTACCTGGGGCTGGGGTTCAAGATGGGCAAAGGTCTCCTGGGACATGGGTTCAAAGGGTGGCGAGGTTACCTGTGGATTAGGGTGATGAGGGGGAGTTACCTGAGACTCAGGTATAAGATGTGAGGAGTTTTCTTGGGTCTGGGGTAAAAAATGGGCAAAGGCTTCCTGGGACCTGGCTACAAAGAAAGGGGGGGTTCTCTGGGACTGGACAAAGCAATGAGGGGTGGTTGCTTGAGGGTAAGGGAGGTTAGGAGAGGTTAGTGGGGTCTTAGGTACATGATGGGTAAAAGTTTCTTGGGACTTAGGAACAAAGGGAGGGGAGGTTACCTTGGGGCGAGAGTGATTAGAGGAAGTCTCCTGGGACTCGGGCACAAGATGCATGTAGGTTTCCTGGTTCTTGGGTACAAGAGGAGAGGAGATAACCGGGGACTCGGGTATAAGATGTGGGGAGTTTACTCGGGTCTGGGGTAGGAGGTGGGCAAAGGTTTCTTGGGACTTAAGTAAAAAGGAAGGGGAGGTTACCTGGGGTTCAGGAAGGACAGGGGAGGTTACCTGGGGTTCAGGAAGGACAGGGGAGGTCACCTGGTTCTTCAGTACAAGGTCTAGGGAGGTTGCCTTGGTCTGGGGTTCAGGGGGGTTCAGGGAGGTTACCTGGGGTTCAGGGGGGTTCAGGGAGGTTACCTGGGGTTCAGGGAGGTGATAAGGTAAGGATACTTGGGTCTGAGGTACGAGGTGATAGACGGGTACCTGAGGATGGCTCCTGGGTGGCGGCGGAGAGGACGAGGAAAATGGCCAGAAGTCCGACATGATGTCACACACACCTGTGAACACGGAGTGTGTTGATATGCATGATTGTGTGTGTGTTCATGTGACTCTGAGGATCTGAAAGACACAAAGGAAGTCTGGTTACTGACATTGTGATCTGTTGTGATAATGGACTCTGAGGAGTTCGGATATAAGAAAACACTGAATCGGGGGACGCCGTTGTCTCTCCGTGGACACCTGACTTGTTACACGTTGTATAACAGAACAGAACATTTAGCAGTTTTTCTTCGTGTGTTTTCGCATGAAATTTTCACCAATAACTGGAAGTTGCGTGCAAATGCTGCCCAAGAAATATGACGTAATTCGGCCAGATGGGGGCGCTGTAATTAAGAATGAAAGATTTGGGGGCATCGGCAGCTCAGTGGATAGAGCGGGCGCCCCATGTACAGAGTCTGAGTCCTCGCAGCAGTCGCGGGTTCGACTCCGGCCTCGACCCTTTGCTGCATGTCGTCCCCTTTCTGTCCCCCTTTCACACGAATACTCTGTCCCATCAAATAAAGGACAAAAAAGCCCAGAAATATCTTTGGAAGAGTCAAAGATTCGACTGTTAAAAGGTCATTAAAAAACAACTTATTTCCCGTAAACCGTGAATCTGATTTGTGTCAAATTTTCTGTGGATCAATTCTGGACAAAACGTATCAAAATTCTTCAAGAGCTCGTTGATATCTCACTGTAGTTGTAATTTTTAGTTTCGATAACCGTTGGATCAATCATCACGAATCGTGCAGGAATTCATCTCAACACGAACCTGAAACGTTTGTTCAAACTCACGATGAGGGGTCGCCACAAGCGCAAAAAAAGGGCGTGGCAGACCACAAATCCGACTATAAATCCGAAACTGTTTGTCCAATCATTACAAAATGTGCAGGATATGTTTGTGCCGTAGCTCTTCACAAAATTTGGCCATAAATCAATGACTGTTTGTACAAATAGCTCCAGACTCTGTGTGCATATTTTACTAAGCAATTTCAGATTGTCCCTAAAATGTTGCTGCAATGTTGCAACAAGAAGCAACATTGTTGCTGGAGCTGGACAGTTGGAGCCGCTGTTTCTACTGATTTGACTGGTTTAAATATTATTTATCTATTATTCATTTATTGATGGCTACTTATTTAATTTAATTTTCATCTGTTATT
>NW_024619910.1:0-2377 GCF_008729295.1 Plectropomus leopardus | reverse complement strand
TAAGGAAATTACCTAACAATGTGTTGACAATAAAAAAGATAGTGTGATTTTTAGGTAATTTTAATTATCAGTGTCCTTATCAGACTGAATTATTTATGTTTTATCTTACATTTGGCATCTATTTGAAGCCATAAAGCCATTTACTCTTTACTTAAAGCGATGGATCGGTTTTATTTAATGCAGCAAACTTGATTTACGCTTTAAGTTTTTTACCACACATTTTAGACAGATTTACAATTATTAATATTTGTATTCATTTAGTTTTATTTATTGGTTTTACCGACTTACTTTTACTATTATATAACTATTTTATGACATTCATTTTTGCAATAAAAGGCACTAAAAAAATGTTTTTTTCCTGATAAATACATAATACATTTTGTACATATTCTACAGACTGTATTTTTTAATGAATAAAAAGCAACTTTGGCAACACAATTTTTGAAAAAAAAAATCCACGAATGCCTCATTTATATTAGTTTATGCTAGAATTCCTCTAACTGAATGAGTCAACCCAACAAAAAGTTAATATATGTGGAGTGAAGAACACAATTTTATTTTATTTTATTTCATTCTTTTATTTTTTATTTTTGTTTTTTTATCTTATTTTATTTCACAAATGTATCTGTTAGTGTGCCTGCTGTGCTGACAGTAGAGGGGTAAGATTTCAGTTTTTGGTCAATGATTAAAGGAGCAGTCCGCCCGCAGATGCGCTCTCCCTCCTGCTCTCCCTCTGCTTTCCTCTCACTCACACTTGTTGCTCAAGAGTCGATTACTCGTGCTTCATTTCCCTCAGCGAGGCCTCCGGCTGACCTCTGCAGAGTGGACCGCGTCTTGTTTGGATGTTCAATCTCTCCTTTCAGCTCCTTCATGTGTCTCAGTGATGCGACGTCGGCTCTCAGCTCTCCTTTCTGAGTAATTAAGTCCTTTTTTATTAATTCTCTCTGCAGCTCCGTCCATGAGCCCCGCCCCCCAGCTAATTCTCAAATCATTTCCTGGTCACCAAGTTTGCGGGACATTTCTTGTTTACTTCTGTATGTTTTTCCTGTATTTTTGAAATCAAGTCAGTTTTCTTAAGATTCAGAGGTTCAAATGCTTTTGCAGAAAGAGTTAATGCAGCTTTCTTATTGACCAATTGAACCTGAGAGAGGATGTGCAGCAGAGCGTCCTTCACTCCCTGCAGATTCATTATTGTCTGACCTTTTTTTGATGTTTCAGTATGTGCAGAGCTCTATTTTTATCTCTATATAACTTTATTATAATACTTTGGCATGATCTGTATATAAATCAAAAAAACATCCAAAGCACTGACTGATTTACATCCTTATTTCTTTTTCTATAATCTCCACTTTAACAGACTGATGTAAAATATGTGCTTCTCTGCAGTGATTGCACAAGATCAAATAAACTGCACCAGTCCTTCGTTCAGCATTTATTTCGTCTCCGTGTAAAACTCCTGTCAGTGCTGACAGACGAGATCATTCTGCGTCACAATTGAGCCAAAACGAAATAATGTAAACAAAGCACGAAACCACTTTAGCAACAACAACAGGCCGAAGACAGCAGAGAACAAACCTCTTCATCATTCACTGCAGGAAAAACGCCTTCTGACTGTGCATCCAAAATAAAACTTGTTCCATGTTAAATTAGTAAAGAAATATATGGAAGCCAATAAGAGACACGAATATTTTAATTTTAACCGCCTCTGAATACTGAATTCAACTGAATTCATAGCCCTGAAATATTTCACGTTAAAAAAACTTGTAACTGTATTTATTTGCTCTGATTTTGCCACCGTGAAATTAAAATATGAAATTTCCTGATTCACAAATTCAGATCCAAAAATTCAAGCTTCAGAATTTGAAATAAACAAAAAGATTCATGTCACTCAATTTCAGTTCACAAATTTTATATTATTTATATTAATTATTTATATTTTTTTTTAAATTTAGTTTTTTAAATCTGAATTTTTGACAATTTTAAACATAACTGCTTGAATCTGAATTTTTGATCAGTTAATTTTAACATTTTTTTACCTTAAATTTTTATTTCTCACAGTTTTTCTCCTAATTTAATAGTTTACAACTTATGTTTTTTAAATATATCAAATTTGACAGATTTTTTTCTATTTAAAGTTTTAATCTTGATTTTTTAAAATTAAAATTACCAGTAAAGAACGTTCATATTTTATTTTCAAAGGGGTGAGTTCAAACCAAATAAATTCAGAGTGGTTGTGTGTTTAACTTTTCATTATACGTTTTTGGTGTTAAAATTAAAATGCATTACAAACGCAAAATTACTCTGGATTATTCCAACTGTTTGCCACAGGGTCCAGATTTGGCTTTGAACACAAGGAATAAAACATATTGACCTAACG
>NW_024619909.1:0-1546 GCF_008729295.1 Plectropomus leopardus | reverse complement strand
AATACTCATAACGAAATCTCTACATAAAGTATACATTTACACCAAAAACTTGCACCACAAAACAGAGTTCAGCGTGTATTAGAAATACAGAGATCAGTGTCAACTTCTGAAGTAAATTCTAAATAATATCACAGCAGTAAAATACTTCTGACACATGCTCTCACCTCTTACAACTCAGATCTGCTCAACAACATCATGAGATTAAATAACAGATCATGTTTTTCATTGAGTTCATTAAGAGCAACAAAATAATTTGACTGTCCTGGCTGAAAATCTCAGAAGGGAAATCAGTGTAAAAAAAAAAAAAAGGTGTCTTACCTATCAATCTCATATCAAGGAGAGCAGCAGTTAGACCCTTCAATGAATGATTTCAAAGTGAATGTCAGTTTGTTAAACTGAGCTGCAATGCCAAAAAGAAAAAAGAACAACTTCCCCATTTAGCTGCTGTAATTGAACACCTTCCGTATTTCATGAGTAAGTCAAGCTGGTTTTGTTGTGCATCTGCCGAATATCATCTGAGCTGAATGACTTTCAGTAAATACTAGAGAAATACAGAAGTTCTCACGTTTACCGCTCATTTCCCATGTGTGCCTGTGCTGCTTCTATATGTGGATTATGTCACCTAAATCACAAAATCAAATGACTTAATTTCAGAAAATGAAAATTCTTAACTTCATGTATTACAAACAGTAAAGGAACAAATTGTCAACATCTGTCCCGCTTGCTCTCTGGACAGAAAGAAGCATTTTATATTAAGAGAAGATAAGATTTTAATACACTATAATTCACAGTTGAATACATTTTCTACAAAAGATCTTCACTGATTTTGTTTGTTAACACACCTCAAACACTCAGAGTTTTTTTCCTTTCTTGATCGGGAAAATAAATTAGGTTTGGTCATGCACTATGTATAATAACACAATACACAACCCAACCTATGACTCAATATTTAATATGATCTGTCACTGTTGCAGCTTTTTGCCGCGTCACTAATGCCCTATGTTCACTATGTTTGCTCTTCCATAATTTTTAATTTCAGACTTCTGCATCTTTTTTGCTGATTCTTTAATGTCACAATCAAAAAGAAATACAACATATGAATCCAGCATTCGGACACAACATCACTGCATATACAATAAAGATCTGGAGATTGGATTATAATGACATTGAAAAAGGAAATGGGGCACCACACAGAAAGTTAAATTATTAACTGTCAGCTAATCTGATCAATAATCAAATAACCACTGGGTCACTCTAAAATGTGTGGTGACTCATCTCGTACAGCCACTTCAGGCAAGATATCAAAAAAATACAAAACCATAAACTGCCACTATGTCAGCAACAGTGCAACCTAGTGGTCAAACTTTGTGGTCAAACAGGTTGGTCTTCTACAAAACTGCAGCAAAACCAACCAGTGTCATGTCCAAACCCTCCCATGAGTCCAGTCAAAGTGTCTTTGTTTCGATGTCTGCAAGAGGCAGAACCCTTTGTGTGGCTTGTTGACATTATTTGAAACTACAGGACTTAATTAACAAAATGCAAACAC
>NW_024619908.1:0-1521 GCF_008729295.1 Plectropomus leopardus | reverse complement strand
TGTTTTGAGCTGTTTTTGGAAAATGTCATTTTTTGACATTTTTGCCATACTATAGCCTTGCTTTTTTGGTCAAGTCAAGTCAAGTCAATTTTATTTATAGAGCCCATTATCACAAAACATGGTTTTCCTCAGAGGGCTTTATAGTGTACAACATCCCTCTCCCCTTAGACCCTCACATCACCCCAGGAAAAACTCACGAAAAAGAACCCCTGTAACGGGGGAAAAATAAGGAAGAAACCTCAGGAAGAGCTGTAGAGGATGATGAGGGATACCTCTTCCAGGACAGACAGACGAGCAATCGATGTCGTAAATAACAAATGAAATACAATCATGGCAAAAAAGGAAAGAGAAAGGGGAGGAGAGGGGGAGAGAGGCACAGCAATAATAGAAACAGATGCATATCATATTACAATAACGACAGGTGTGAAATCAGTAAATGCACTCTATGATGATGTTGAGGGCGTTGATAACAGTCTCATTCATATGTTGATAAGGAGGTGTCCAAAGGCAGGATCACAACATCGGCGCAACCAGGACCAGACAACAATCAGGGCGAGCGGGGGGCACAGTATCAGTACAGCCACGAGCACGAGCACAACCACAGGCAGGATCACAGCATCAGCACAGCTATCACCACGGTCAGGCACAGTCAAGGTTACGGCCAGGATCCAGGAAAACTAGGAAACAAGGGAGCAGGAATGCTCCCGAGTGGCAGCAGGATTAGCGTTGTGTAATTCAAGAGACCCAGGCTCTGTAATCACGAGCCCCAGGTAGTGAGAGTACCACATGGCTATCACAGACGTAAGGCTAAGCTAAACTAGTGAGGCTAAGCTAAGCTTGCAAATGGCAATGCAGTTGACAGACATGCATGATTTTCCGATGGCGGCATTGGGAGAAGGAAAAAGAGCTCAGGGTCATTTTTGCAACATGAGAAAATATGGTGTTTTTGGCCATTTTTGCAGCGTTCTTTGCTATGGCGTGTATTGGCACACTATTTAATGCAATTTTCAGCTGTTTTTGGAAAATGTCATTTTTTGACATTTTTGCCATACTATAGCCTTGCTTTTTGGGTCATACTTTCGACATGAGAAAATATGGTGTTTTTGTCTTGGCACGATATTTAATGCAGTTTTCAGGTGTTTTGAGCTGTTTTTGGAAAATGTCATTTTTTGACATTTTTGCCATACTATAGCCTTGCTTTTTGGGTCATTTTTTTGACATGCCAAAATATGGTGTTTTTGGCCATTCTTGCAACTTTCTTTGCTATGGCGTGTCTCGGCATGGTATTTAATGCAGTTTTCAGGTGTTTTGAGCTGTTTTTGGAAAATGTCATTTTTTGACATTTTTGCCATACTATAGCCTTGCTTTTTGGGTCATTTTTTTGACATGCCAAAATATGGTGTTTTGGGCCGTTTTTGCAACTTTCTTTGCTATGGCGTGTCTTGGCACGTTATTTAATGTAGTTTTCAGGTGTTTTCAGGTGTTTTTGGAAAATGTCATTTTTTGACATTTTTGCCATAC
>NW_024619907.1:0-6024 GCF_008729295.1 Plectropomus leopardus | reverse complement strand
GCTGTAACGGTAGTTTTTAACGGTAGTTTTGGTAGTTTATGGCCGATAAGTGATTCTAACGTGGACTCCACTATTAAATCTACCAGCTGTTACTCTGCATGTCCAGTCCTGACCGTGTTTGACTGTCGTGTGCGTCAGCAGCGGCGAGGGGCGTAACGGCCGCGGAGGTCGTTCTGGACCACAGAAACCCACTCTGACCTGAGAAAGGACACATTGTGCAGCGAGTGGACGGGTCGCTGACCTCAGAGACGTCTGCGTACACAACAACACAGACTCTTTGTTAGCGGAGACAATCCCTCACATCACTCACACTGTAACCACCGTGAGTCAGAGCAGAGCTGCCAACGCTGACTGAGGAAATACTGAAGGTTTTTACATTTCCACCCATTTTGCGATGTTGATCAAATTTAACTTAAAGGGTTTTTTTGAACTTGGACACGATTTCACCATGTTTTTTTATGTCTAAGTGTCTAATGGAGACAGTTTTTAAATATGGCGATGGCGCTGCAGCCACAAAACAGGCTGCGATGTAACCACTCTGGGCATGTGTGCGCCGCCATTGTGCGTCCACTGAAATGTGTTTGCTTTTGCCCGAGAGGCTCAGATTATTATTATAGTTGTCTGACAACTTAATGGAAAGGATCCCAACAGAGATCGAGGCTTTCTTTAACAGACACAACCCCGAAAACACTGCAGCCAAACCCACCAGACTCCATTTAATAAACAGTCATTTTAGCGTGTATAGAGGCAGCATTTTTTCACATCTTAACTGGCTTTATTTCTACCAAACCAGAGTTGGCGATTGTTGGAAAAATTAGGAAAAGAAGAACCAAGACGACTTTTGTGAGTTTAATTTTGTTTCTGTCGATTTGAAATGGTGTGTTTTACAGTGATAAAATAGTGTATATTAAATGGAGTCTGGTGCGTTTGTCAGAGCTATCTCACGGCTGTCTCTCTCTGAAGAAATCCTTTACATAATGTTGTCGGATACTTAGAATAACAATCTGAGAAAAGCCATGTTTGTTCCACCAAAACTGGGTATTTTTCAACAACATGTTGGGAAATTTTAAAACTGCTGCAACAAAACCAGGTACTTTATAACAACACGTCAGGACATTTTCAGCCTGTTTGCTGTAGCAAAACTGGGTATTATTTAATTATTTAACAACACGTTTGTCTTGTTTCCAGCCTGTTTGTCTCATCAAAGCCGGGTATTTTTTAACGAAATGTCAGGACATGTCAAGACTGTTGCAACAAAACTAGGTATTTTTCAACGACGCGACATATCAAGCCTGTTTGTTAAACCAATACAGAGTATTTTTTAATGATGGGTTACGACATTTCCAGTCTGTATTGAACCAAAACCAGGTATTTTTTTAACAACATGTTGGGACATTTTCAGCACATTTGTTGCACCAAAACCAGGTATTTTTATTACACGTTGGGGCATTTCTGATTTTTTTTTTGTTATATTTATTTTTTAACAATACCTCAAACATTTCAAGACTTTTTGTGGCAGCAAAACTGTGTTTTTCTTTTTTTTTAATTACATGTTGAGACATTTCCAGTCTGTTTGTTGAGACAAAATCAGGTTTTTTGTTTTGTTTTTGTTTTTCTTTAACCGTGTCCGGAAGTTTCCAGATGTTTTTGTTGTAGGATTATTTTCCATAATGCCCTGAGTGGTTACGCTGCAGCCTGTTTCACCACTGCCAGCTGCAGCACTCAATACTGGATTTTTGGACATTTATTTCCAGGTGAAAAAATACCAAAGTTACCCTTAAAATAAGTATTTCGTCAAAGGGACAAAGAGCCTTAAAGTAAGACAATAATTATGATTTTATTAACAGTTCATTACAATGTTACATACTAAAATCAATAGAAAATATGCTTAAATTAAGTGGTCCGTCAGTTCAGTTAAATAAATACAGAAATATCAAAAATCGTACTAAAAAACAGTTAAAAATGTCAGTTTGCATGTCTTCATACAGACTCAGTGTAACGATGCTCGCGGCCTTTATCAAAGGCTTCACACACCACATCCACTATACGTCCATAGCAGATCCGGCAGATAACAAGAGCAACACAGAACACCTGAACCCGTTTTCATTGTTATTTTTTTAACAAAAACGTCTCACGGTCGACACGATTTGATCGCCGAGGCTAAATCTGCTGACACAGAGTGCAAAACACAAGCTTGATGAGCATTAATGTAAAAACACGGAGAGCAAATGAACACGTGAGGGAGAGTTAAAAAGGACAGCTCTTTGGTGCAGCCAGGTGTATCGAGAATGCACCAGTTTGATCAGATCTGGACGAAACACGCGACAAATGTTTGGGAAACTTGATCCAAGAGCTGCTTGTAGTTACTGAATCAAACGCTCTTTTACGACTTCAGACACTTGAAATGATTTTGTTGGGTCCAGATCTGACTCGGCTGTATTGGTGATTGAGGCACAGTGTCCGGTCGATCGGAGGCACGAGAGAGCAACATGTAACCTTCACGCCACAGCAGACGCTCACATCTGGGAGGCTGCAGCAGCGGATAACGCAGCAGCTGCTGGATAACGCAGCAAAAAACCAAAACGAAAACCTGCAGTTCTAAATGAGATAACGAAAGTGTTAGCAGATAAACTGGAACATTATCCTACAGTTGGGCTTCATATTGCATGTTTTTCAAATCACATCTTGTTTGCTTTTAATGCAAAGACCAGAGTTCATACACATTTTTACATTTTTATAAACTTCCTTGAATTTTTCATGACTTTCAGCCAGTATTTATTTTACTGCAGATTCTTAAAGAAAACATGCCCCCAGGTTTGGAAGGCATTTTTCTTAAAGATATTTCTTTTTGGCAATTTGAAGAAATTTTTTTTTTCCTTCCCATGCCCGTGGCTTTGGAATTCATGTTTTCTTTAAAATATTTTGAAGATTTTTTTCCCCTCATAAATTTTGGCAATTTTTTTTCTTTAAGAAGTTTGGTGATTTTGAAAGAGAACATGCCCCAAAGGTTTGGAAGGCATGTTTTCTTTTAAATATTTGGGAATTTTTTTGCTATTTTGTTTTGCTTTAAAATTTTTGGCAATTTTTAAAGAAAATAATTCTGCTTTTTTGTTTCATTGAACATTTTTAGGTGATATTTTTTCTTTAAATATTTTTGGCATTTTTTTTCTTTAAATATCACAAAAAATTCCCTAATTTATCACAGCCAGAAAGTGTAAACAAAGAAATCAATGTCAGATTTTTAAGTATGAGAAACAAAATTCCATGACTTTCAGGGTACATTTAGTTTTTGAAAACTTTTCCAGGCTTGGGAATTGCTATTTGCAAATTTGATGACTTTTTCAGGTTTTTCGTGACCGTACAAACCCTAAAATTCGTTGCCCCGTTATCCAGCAGTTACGTTTTCAGCTGCTGCACTGTTGCAAAGGGACACCAGCAGTCAGCTGTTCTCGCCAAACACCCACAATACAGCAGCACTGCCCATCTAAACTGCGTCGTACACAAACCAAACGGTGCTCAGTGAAACAAGACGGTGTTCCTTCTTCAACAAACAAACAGACATCGAAGCGCAAACGTCCGTTTCCGGGGTTAGTTAGGTTGCCGTGACGATGGCAGGGACTCTGATGGTGTTCGAAGACGCCTGATTTTCATCCTCGATCTGATAGGTCACATCAGGGTGAGCCGCGGCTTCCTCCAGCGGGCCCGTCACGGCGATCGGCTCGTCTTCATCTCCCTGAGGCTGCTGCTGGTCGAAGGATCGTTCTGCTTCCTCAGAAAGGCGGTTTTCCTCTTTCTCTTCCTCCCTCTGACGAGAAAAAATGACTTCAGCTGGAAAAACAGTTCAGTCGCCAGAAAAAAAAAAAAAAGATTTGCATTGTGTGTTTTCTGCAAACCACAGAAATGCTGCATTTGTTCGTTACATACGCATCACATCAACGTTTCTAAAGAGGCGTAGTTCACGGAGTTTATCATCAGGAGGAAGCAGACGTCAGTTTAAGCAAACAAACAAAACAGCATTTGAAGCTGTTTGTAGTGAGAAACGCAGGTATTTTTTTGACAAGAATTTGGGACATTTTATAGTTTGTTGTGACAAAAGCAGATATTATTTAAGGAGTTAGGGACATGTCCAGCCGTGTTTGCAGAGACAAAAGTCGATGGTTTTTAACCAGAGTTAAAGGCATGTCAAGTCACGGTTTTCATGACAAAAATGGGTATTTTGTAACAAAATCTTTGGCCATTTTCAGCCATGTTTGTTGCAGCAAAGCCAGATATTTTTTAACAACACATCGTTACATTTCCAGCTTGTTTGAGGTGACAAACCAGCTATTTTTTAACAACATGTAGGGACATTTTAGGCAATGTTTGCTGCGACCAAACCAAGTATTTTCAACGGCACAATGGGACATTTCTAGCCTGTTTGTTGCAACAAAATCGGGTATTATTTTAAAGACATGTAGGGACATTTCCAGCTGTGTTTACTGCAACAAAATCTTTTTTTTTTTTTTTTACAAAACGTTGAATGAGTAATTTATATATATATTTTTTTTCTAGACCATTGAGTTGGCATTTTTTTTTTTTTTAACAAAACGCTGAGACATTTCCAGCCTGTGTGTTGCGATATAATTGACATTTCTAGCCGTTTTGGTTGCAGCAAAACTGGGTATTTTTTAACGGCATGTTGGGACATTTCCAGCTGTGTTTACTGTGACAGCAGCTGTGCGTGTGGCCGCAAAATCCAGGATTTTTTTAACAATACATTTCCTGTCATGTTTGGCTGCAACTAGGTGGAGCAGTCCAAACATATATTTCCCAACAATAACCAAGTGGTTTTCGTGCTTAAACCTAACCACATGTTAACCACAGCGCTGTCACAATCTTTTACATATGAAATGACAAATGCAACATATCTGTGGTTTGCAGACACACACAGTGCCAACATTTATAGATACAATATCACAAAAACGTGGATTCATAGCTGCAGAATCTCTGTGCAACATACCTCTTTCTTCATCCTGTAGTACTCATCAATAGCGTACTGATATTTGGCTGAAGTTATCCCAAACAGAGAGGCCATCCTCTCCCCCAAATAATCACAGGCTGAAAAATAATAAGGAGTAATGTTACCTGGAGATGATAAAATACAAGTCAGCATGCACAAAATATATCTGTTTTTTCCCCTTTTTACAAAAGAGACCATTTTTCTACTAATAATGACCACAGAAATCCTTCTTCAAAACCAGTACGGACACACGGGGCAAGAAATGTTTCTTCTATCTGGAATTTAATTATCATGGACGGCAATTATTATTATTTTTACAGTCAAAACTAATACATTTTACAGTATTTCACACAGCGCAAAGTATGTTTAAGGCTAAAAATGACCTATTTCCAGAAAATACTCAAAAATTGTTCAGTGTTCGAGAGAGTGGTTACAATTTAAGAGGCAAATTTAATTTCAAATTGTACAGTTTTCGTACGATCAGAAAAACTTTTTCTTCATCAGTTTGTGGAGTTAAACCATAGAACAGTTTTAATGTGAAACTAAAGCATTTCCCAAACATAAACCAGCTTAAATTATGTATAAAAAACACATTTTTCACGATGTACATAGATAAAGAACTTAAAAAGCTTAATTTAATTTAATTTAAAAAGCTTAAAAATCACTGGGTGTTTACAGGGGTTTCTGTTTCTCTATTTGGTTTAATCTATTTTGGTTTTTTTGATTTAATTTTTTTTTCCGACTTGATTTTCCTCTTTTTTTCTTTAAATAATAAAGAAAAATCTAAGATTTTGAGTATGTGGGTGTATGGATATATTTAATAATTTTAGTATAGCTTTAATAAATAAAGAATCTAGTTAATTAAAATTTAGTGAGGGATGGGATTAAATCAGTTTTTTATTCTTCTCACACCTTTCTGAATATGTAAACAAAGTCACCGTGTGTTTGACCATTTCTTTATGTCTTTCACTGTATCGAATTGTTCCTTTTTTTGTAAAATAATTTCTCTATTCCTTTTTTTACAT